>NC_046659.1:99058363-99089208 GCF_010883055.1 Belonocnema kinseyi | reverse complement strand
AATAACGTTTGCGATCTCTCGATTTTCCTGATATAATCTAACTTTTCATTAATCTTCATTTAAAATTTGGAAATACAAGCTTCACCCCAAATAATATGAATTTATAGCTTTGAAGTCATACATGAATAAAGCATAATATACAAATTAAAAGAAATTCTTAAAATTTAATTATTATAGCAGAAAATTACTTTGAGAAATTGATAAAAAACAGGCAAATTGGATGAAAATATCCGAAATCAATGTAAGCAAAAGTTTATTTACGGCTAACACGTTTTATTATATAAAATGCACAATATTTTCATAAATAATTAAATATTATTTTACATTGTACATATTTTTTACATGGATCATAATTAATGCTAAGAAATGAATGTTAATATCTTACAACCGATAGCAACTTCTAAGAATAAGTATTTTAATCTCTATCGACTTTCATGATAATTCTTAATTTAAATGTGAACGTAATTTTCTGATATTGTGGCTTAAGCCAGCACAAATTGCATCGCTGACATCCTAAAATAATGATCTGTTAACTTAATTACAACTGCATAGAAAACATTTTAAATATCGAAACTAGGATGACTTTTTCATGTGATATGAAATATATAAAAAATGTTATTCAGTTGATAATATGGTTACAAAATATAAATTACATAAAATTAAACGAAGTGCCTACGTGTTCCGAAAAAGTTTCGGTGCAAATGCCACAGCCTAAATTGACGATACATAAAATAAATTATTAATAACTATTGCACAACATTTAATTCAATCAATTTGAATTTTTCCTGACGGAGCGTTAATAGATTGGGTAAAAAGTGAAAAAATAAATATGAGAGAGATAAGCCTAATCAGTGAAAATATGAGAAGGATGTTAATATGACATTTCCCGTTTTGGCATAGTGAACTTTGTTTCCCTCAACAATTTGGAAGCTTTCGAAAATGCCAACTAAATATTATCTTTCTTCGTATCCTTCTTTTTACCCCTCATCAATATTAACACTTCCTCCAAATTTTTCCCCTTAGTTTCGGGCATTGTAAACCAAATAATAAGGGGTCCAATGAGACAAGCGATAGTGAAAAGCCAAAACGCTATGTAAATAAATCCCGTATCACTTAGATTTTTTAGCAACTGTTTTGCCGTAAATATTGTAATATTTAAAACACATAGCGCACACATTAATGCTATTCCTTTCACCTTCACAGATAAAAGTTCTCCCCCATACACGAATTGCATCATTCCGATCCCAAAGTCACACACAAACATGAATAATATTAACCCAATCAGTGGAAGCCAACTTATTGAAGAAACATCAGACTCGATAAAGTTTTTTAAGAAGAAAAACAATCCAATAATAATTAATATAAGTGCAGAAGATATTCCAGAGATTAGATACACCGGTTTTCGACCCCATAGATCTATTAAGTGTGTAGCAGGCAATCCAGCAAATATTTGCACACCCATCAATATCATTGTTTCATATTGTGATTTTAAGGTGGATCCGCTGTAACTTAAAATTTCCTGAGACATTGCTCTAATAGCTATATATCCAGAAAAACCGTATGTAATGCTTGTAACCATCAAAATAATGAAAGCTTTTCTACTACCCCGATCATTGAGCAACTCCTGAATGGTGTTGTCAGTAGAGTTTTGTTTTTCTTCAATGACACTCCTCATTCTTTCAATATTCTTCATCACTGTCTCTGAATTTTTCACTGTTGAATATTTCATTATAGTCTTTATAGCTTCTTCATCACGACCTTTCATTAAATGAAAGTATGGACTTTCCGACATAAAGGGAAACAAGAAAAGAGCGAAAATTGGGAAAAAGAGCATAGTAAGATTCATAGCATGGTAAGGCAGAAAAGCACCAGATGTGACCATTAGGAAAGAACCTATATTTATGGAAATCTTAATAAGTGAAAGTAATATTCCTCTGATACTTTTTTTAGCAACCTCACCTATGTACAGTTGAAAGACTGGGATTGTTGCACCATAGCTTATACCAACAATAATCCTCGCTATAAATAGAAAAGTGAAGTTGTATGCTAAATTGATTAAAATCCAAGATATCACTTGTATCACACCGAAAATCAGAAGTGTGTACTTTCTTCCAATTCGATCTATGAAAATTGGATATAGGCAGTGACCAATTAATGCTGATAGATTTTCGATAGACAGCAACCAAGATTGCTCGCTGACTGATACAGAAATATGTGATTCGTTGCTTTTAAGATATTCTAATGATGGGGATGTCCAAGTCATGTGTGCTCCAGTGTCGAGCATTAACATATACCCTGAAAATAAATGTTTCACCATTTTTATTTGATCATATCATAATGAAATTGAATAATTGTACTTACCACTTAAAATGCTGATAAACTGTGCAAGGTAGGCTTTCCATCTATGGATCCTTTCATCAATTTCGTCAGCATCATGAAAAGTATTTTTGGAAGGAGCAAATTTTTTTTCAACCATATTTGTTACCTTAGCATGTAGTATTCTAAAATTGCAAGGATTAGTAAAGTTCCTCATTGTTCCTCATAATAAATTTCTGCTCTATAAGTTAAACGAATGGTTTAGAGAATGTTTATCCAATTATTGATATTTTTTGGTAGCGATATATTTTAGCATGCTGTAGGATAGTCATCGAATTGTTTTTAGTCTTTACAATTAGGCATATCTTTAATATTTATTATTGTATAAGCCTGCAAGTTATTGTTCGCCAATTTAAAAATATACTGCTACAGATTTGTGATAAAATAAAAAAATGTATTTGCCTTTTTCTAAAATTTAAATTTTCAATGGCTCTTTCTAGTAAATTTGAATTGTTTTGTATCTTACCCGGATGACAGCTAATTCTTGAAAACTGAAAAAAGTATAAACTTATTAGCCGATCCTTCTCTCCACTTGCTCGCCATTTAGAATTGCGTCTTATCAGGCAACTCCAATACAAAATTGTCGCAAAAACTGTGCTATCGCGATATTTATGATAACATCAGATTCAGTCGTTCATGTTAATTCTTAAGATAATGAAGTAATTCTTATCGAGATAAATGATGCGTGAAAATAAATGTTTATAAAATTAAGAGACTATAAGGAATTTTTTTATTTTTGCAAAATATGCTTCGTAATATTTATTCAATGTATATGGAAAGACCTTCATATTATTCTGTGTACAATTTATTTTCAACTACTTTCTATTTTTCCTTCTATATAAACATATTATCTTTGTGCTTTCATGATAATTCTTCATTTAATTTTGAACCTCATGTTCTAAGATAAAACCTTTAACAGAGCTAAAAGTATTCAATAATAAATTAATAACACTGAATTGCAAGGTGTTTTTTCAACTTCACATTGTTCTTGTACTGTCTAAGTGATAATATACGATTCGAATGTGAAATTTAAAACAGAAAGTGTGGAAATATAGAAGACTTAAGAAATGTAATTATAGTAAACTTCCTCTAATTTCCGCGACCTTGAAACGTACACGTTCTAGAATTTCAAGGCTGGAGAGGCCCCCACCTCTACTGCGAATCCTTTGGTTGTTTTATTCCTAGCACTGCTGGCCCATGCAGTTTCTCGGCTTAGAAAGCGAGAGACGGTTGCGACTCTCGCTTTGGAAGGGCCACTGTGCGTGAGTACTCAGTCGAGTACATTGCAAAATGTTACGAATTCCAATTGAAAACAGTCTCAGTGTTTTTCCATTGTTTTTGCTGACGCATGACAATGTGTCAAATAAATGTCATCATAATGGAATCAAATAACAATTCAAATATTTTTCGTAATAGAGAGTTTTCTAGCATGATGTGCAATCACGACATGCTCGGTTAGATGAATATTCCAGTTGTCAGAAAGGTTACCGCATTTCGGACAGTTGATTGTATTATGTGAAACTGAAAGGTCGTCAATCGACAAAAGAATTGAAAATGACTGAGAAAATACATTTTACACATGGCAAATATTACTATTCGTACATTCATGACTTATTTTTACGTTTAGAATATTTTTTCAAAAAAGTTGTCGGCTGTCCCATCTCGTCATGCTACAATACTTACTTTAAATCATATTAAGCTTCTCGCTCTTCGGACCCCTGCTTTTAATTGGTTAGGCACTGATGTGGGCGTAACCTTACAGCTCGTACGGGGACCGTGATGGGATGTAACGGGAATGTACAATTTGGAATAATATAGCAGAAAGTTTAATGTATTTGGGGATATTGTAGTCGGCAATGTCAAAATAAATTCCCCGTTACTTGTATTTCAAATCTTTTTGCCATAAAAATAAACGAAAATAATACAACATTTTTTTAATTAAATTTTTCTGGCTTAAGAATAATGTTCAAAAAGTAATTTCCAATTATCTATTTTCATTTGTTTTACCTTCTTTTTAATGATCTTGCAGTTGGCGAATTGTTGATTATGATTAATGTTTCTACTTCTAAATAATTCATGTTTCATGGCAATTCTTATCTTAATTTTAAACATCGTTTAGTAAGACACATGATTTGTTGGTAAAATATACTATAACGAATAAATTTTATTCAATTGAAACAAAATAATAAAAATTATATTAATAATATATAAATTAACAAGTAAGAGGTCACGGGCATTTTTTATTTTTGTTTGTTTATTAATATACAAAATCCAGCAAATCTCAAATTCCAACATGAAATGCAACAATGTTATTTAACTCCTAACATTCGTGTTATAATTTTTCTTTTCTCCACTCATTATTGTTAAAACTTCTTCTAAATTTTTTCCCTTAGTTTCCGGCATGGTGAACCAAATAATTATCGGTCCACTGACACAAGCGATTGTGAAAAGCCACAGAGCAATATAAACATGTCCAGAATTACTAAGGTTTTGTAACAACATTTTCGCTGCAAATATAGACATATCTACACAACACAATCCACACATTAAAGCAACTCCCTTCACTTTTACAGTAAAGAGTTCTCCCCCATAAACAAATGGCATAATTGTCAATCCCAAGTTACATACAATCATGTATGCTATTAATCCAATTAACGGAACCCATGTTATTGAAGACACATCAGTTTCCAGAAAGTTTTTCAAGAAGAAAAAAAGACCAACGAGCACAAGCGAAAGTGCAGAAAATACTCCTGAAAGTAAATAAATTGGTTTCCTTCCCCAACGATCTATTAAATGAGTAGCAGGAAATCCGGCAAATATCTGTACACCCATCAGTATCATTGTTTCATACTCTGGTTTCAGAGATGAACCAGTGAAGCTTAAAATTTCCTGAGCTATGGATCTAATAGCTATAAAACCTGAAAACCCGTAAACTAGAGATGCAACTATCTGAATAATAAAAGCCTTCCGACTGCCCCTATCCCTAATCAACTCTTGAATGATGTTGTTACTTGATTTTTGTTTTTCTTCAATGGAGTTTTTCATTCTTTCAAGATCCTTCATCACTATCTCTGAATTTTTCACCGTTGAAAATGTCATTAGTATTTTTGTAGCCTCTTCGTTACGGCCTTTCATTAAATGAAAGTATGGCGTTTCTGGCATAAGAGGAAGCAGGATGAGAGCAGAAATTGGTAAAAAGACCATTGCAAGATTCATGGCCCTGTAAGGCAGAAAAGCTCCGGATGTGGCCATTAGGAACGAACCAATATTCATACAAATTTTGAGAAGGGCAAGTAATTTTCCTCTAATATTTTTTGCAGCAATTTCACCTACGTATAACTGAAAGGCCGTGACTGATCCACCATAAGCAAGTCCAACTACAAGTCTCGCTATGCATAGAAAGATGAAGTTGTAAGCCAAGTTTATTAAAATCCAAGATGCTAGATGTAGTAGACCGAATATGAGAATGGTATACTTTCGTCCTATTCGATCTATAAAACTCGCACATAGGCAGTGGCCAATTATTGCTGTGAGGCTGTCCAGGGATAATAACCATGATAGTTGGTAGGCTGTTACAAAAATGTCTGATTTGCTGCTTGATAGGTAAGGCAAAGATGGACTGGTCCATATCATATGTGCACCCACATCGAGCATAAAAATGTAACCTGCGAAAAAAAGTTGTACGATTTAATCCAAATTTATAATACAATCAGATTATTCATTTTATTTTTGTTTGAAAAATACAGTTCCAACAATATTAACTAGAAAATTTGCATGGTAATTACACTACTCCTTAAAATAATGTACTTTGATCCATATTGTTATTATTGAATACGTACCACTTAGAATGCTAACAAAATTTAGAAAATATGTCTTCCTTCTTCGAGCTGCATAATCGTTTTTGTGCTTGCGCATATCTTCAATAGGATATTTTCCAAATTTAGTCCAGCTTAAAGGAATTTTGGGTTCCATCTTTACACTGTTTGCTTCTAAACTTCAGGAGCAGGAATTTATACAGTATTCTGAAATCTATAAGTTAATATTAAAGTGCTAAACAATATAGACCAAATTAGTTTTTCGAATTCAATTAAAATTTTGGATATAATTTGTAATAATTTTGTCTGTTACTTGGTATATAACTTTATATTTAGTACCTATAGGTATTTTCTACAAATATATTGAAGTACGCACCTCTATTTTTGCACGAATGTGTATTTTCGCTGAATGTAATCTATTAAACTTTTTAAGCCGGAACACAGTTTTTATCCAAAAGAGAATTTAAATGATCCAAGTCGTTGACAGCGACATATTGACTTCCACATGGATAATCAGAACCATTTTCACATTCAAATTGAACAAGGATATTGTCAACACTCTACAAAGCTTTTAGTCAACTTTAAGTAAAATATCTTTAAAATTAACTATATAAAAATTAGTTTTACTTCAGCATTACATTCCACTGAGTCCTCTTCTTTTTTGAATAATGAAAATTAGAAGGCTGCACCGTCTAATCTTTAGACAATCGTCATGATCTCTGGTCAAGATTTGAAAGTAATCCGTCATGATAACGATGTTAACAGTAAATATTTGTGTCATTCGTAAGGAATAATGCATAAGTAGCACGATCACCTAAAATAAGTGTAATTTTCAGGAATAACACTATTAAAAATGGGACTCTAGAAAAATAATATCACAAAATAAAATTAATGGAACTTTAATATGAATTTTGGGAAACATTTGTTCTCTTCATTAATGATTATCTACTGTAGATATCATTAGCCACTGTGCAGCAGACTCCCTCTGCACACAAAAAATGTCTCTAAAACTTGAAATAATGAAAATCATATTTGCTGTTCGATTTCATAAAGTTCAAAATTAATTCCTTTTATTTAATTCCTTTAGGAGAACAACTTTGATTCTGAAATGATTTTAAAATGTTTTTTATTTAATGAAGAAACGAAAGTTTTGACTTTGATATCAACGCTGGTGAATATTTAAAGTAAAAAAATTCAAAGTATATTCAAATGTGTAGGAATTGTCTCCGGGAAGTAAATACAAAGTACACTTTTTTATAAATTTTTAATTAAAGGCGTGAAATTTAAACTAGTTTTTTAAGAACAACCTCAATCAAATAATGATAGATATAATGTATAATATAATAATATTTTTCTTTTATTATAATATAATAACCATTTAATCATACTTATTGCCGCAATCTGACGTTATCATATTATTCAATAATATATTTCTGAATGCAGAAAATTTGGTATGACTTTCTTATCTTTGTGGCAGACTTCAAATATGTCCACCAGCGTCTTTCAACGTTTTTAAATAGATTAAAACACATGTATAAAACAGCTAATAATATATGCATAGAAACCTATCACTTTCTCTTCATGTTTATTGGAAAGAAAACCTATCTGAATGACTGAAACAGTACAACTAACGCCATTTGACTGGACGACTGATCACTAGTCAATAATTTTATGAATGCAATAGGAAATTTGGATTAAAATTAGTAAAGATATAGATGACAGTACTGCTAGGATACCCCAAACGGCTCCTAAAACTGATCGAATTTGCTGCCTGAAAAGTTAAAGAAAATATAGGCTGCAAATCCTCGAAATAATTTACGAGATAGAAAAAAAACACAGCTGATAAATTGTTATTGGTGTGTATTAGTAATTTACCGTTCCGAATTTGGAACACTATTGTTCAACATTCATTATTCTTGAGATTTAATCGAGTCTCCATGTACACTGAAATATGGATTTAAGAACAGTTTTAGGTATGGCTTGCAGTAGCCTTGATTATGCCCTCGTGCTCTTGGTTGGAAATCTGTGTTTCTTAAATCAAAGCTTTAGTGTATTTATCATGAAAAATAGTATTTGATATCCCTAACGGCCGATTTAAAAAGATAGAAACGTATGGATAGAAAAAGATAGAGATATTCAATCCTTTCTAAATGAATACTTTGCATCCCACAAACTCTATCTTTTTCCTTCCACACTTTATCCGTCACGTGTGCTTAGACCTACAGCTTTGCATCACTGAGCATCACTATCCCTTGCGGTCCCATGGGCCTCTCTTTTTCTATCTTTGTTGTTCACAAATGCCTATCTTTATGTACTTTCGGCCCCAACCACTCTCCCATCTGGGGGTGACACATTCAAACGTAGCGTGTCGGTGAGTCGACTCTGCTACATGTTGCATAGGCCATAGGCCATAGGCCAGCCCAAAGATGTTATACTGTAGAGCCGAAAATGCACGACAAGAGTCCAAGCCCCCTCGACTTAACGATTCGTTTTCGGTGGCTAACTGGCTATTTGGAGGAGTTTTTAAGTAAACTGAATTTCGCAGGGTGTCATGAGAATGAAAATTCAAGCAATTTTGCTATGTTCTATAATTTTAGAAAAAAATAAGGAACTTAATTCTTATCAAGCCTTCTTGCGCAATTTTATTGCACATTTTTTTTAAAGTCTATTTATGTTTAAAAAATGTGCTTTCAAATTTGCGTAAGTTTAAGATACATTCAGGAGTTTTGAAATGATTAGAAAATAATTAAAATTTGTAAAGATTTTTTAAAGAATTTTTAAAGGTTTCACGAAAATGAAAAAATTCTTTTAGGTTTCTACGAATAATTAATATAATTTTTTATTTTGAAAAATTGATTTAAAAAAATTCCAATACATTTTAAACTATATTTAAAATGGTTAATAAAGAAGCTGAAGATTTTAAGGCAATCTTTTTCATTTTCCGAATTTCAAAGAAAATCAAGAAAAATTTAAATAGTTTTTAATGATTAGACGGCTTAGAAGGTCCGACAAGATTAGAAACAGAACTTTTTCAAGATTGGTAGGAAAATTTTTGATGACTTTATTTTAAAAAACGTACTTTATGAGAATATTAAAAAAAAGGTTTTTAAACATGTGAAAGGATTTCCTAAAATTTAAAAGAAGACTGTAGAAAACTTTACAGCAAAATGTTTCAATTTAGTAAGATTATAATAAATAGATCAAAATCGAGTAAATGCGAGAAATATTAAGAAGAATCGAAGAGATTGAAATCGAATTTTAAACTTAACTTCTGTTAGAAACTTAGATTTTTAAAGAATTCAAACATAAACTTTAAAAACTTTAAAGGAATTACGAAAGATTTCAAGGAGGTACAACTATTTTTCTTAAAATTCCTGGGAAAGATTAAAAATATTATGAGTCAATTTTTTCACATCTTGAATTAAGAAACATAATTTTTATTAGGCCTTCTTGTGCAATTTTGTTACACAATTTTTTGAATTATATGTTAGTTTAAAAATCTACTTTCAAATTTGAGTAAGTTTAAGAGATATTCAGGAATTTTGAACGGATTCAAAAATAATTAAAACTTGTAAATATTTTTCAAGAATTTTGTAAGTTTTCACGAAAATGAAAAATTTATTTTAGGTTCCTAGAAATAATGAAAATAATTTTTTATTTCAAAAAATTAATTTTAGGAGATTATTTTAAAGCATTTCAAAACATTCAAAAAGATGTCAAAATGGTCGAAGTATATAAAACATTTTAAAGTCAATTTTCTCTTAATTTTGCAAAATAAAAAAATCAGGGAAAATTTGAATAATTTTCAAAGATTAGAAGACCTGACAAGATTAGAAAAAAGGAATTATTTTCCTAATTATCGTGTGAAAACTTTGAATGATTTTTTATTTTGAAAAATGTCCTTTAAAAGAAAATTAAAGAAGATTTTTAAACACATCAAACAATTCACTAAAATTTCGAAAAAGAGTATAAAACGTTTTAAAATCAACAGCTTTTAACTCGATAACATTACAAATTAAAAAAAAATGTAAATAATCGAATAAATTTAATAAATATTGAGTTGAATTGATAAGATTAAAAAAGAATTTAAACTTCAGAGGAATTTTAGAAACGTCGGATAAACTGATTCAAAAACTGAAAAACCTAAAAATTCTTGTAGAAGAATAAGATAGATGCGCCTGGAATTTATGTACAATTATCAGTCTTTAAAATTTAAATTCGAATGATTTAAAAAAAAATTACTTTCAGCACATTTCTTCTCAAGCAGAATCGCCTATCTTAATCGCAAGAGCTTCAATTATTTCTAATCAGAATAAGTAATTACATAAATTTTGAAAATTCAAAAAAGATAACTTGGAATAAGTTGAATGAGATTTAAAAAAAGTTGATTTTAATTACACATATAATTTGTTGAATTATTTCTAAAAATTTGGAAACATTAAAAATTGTAGTATATAAATACACTTAACATTTAAGACTTTTATATTAAATTTTGATAAGATATAATAGATATGCATGTAAAATGAAAAAATAATAATCAATGTCAAATTTTAGTAAGTTTAAGAGATATTCAAAAATTTTGAAACGATTCGAAAATAATTCAAACTTGTAAAGATTTTTAAAGGAATAATTAACATAATTTTTTATTTCAAAAAATTAATTTAAAAAGAGTATTTTTAAATATTTCAAAACATTTCAAAAGATTTCAAATTTTCTCAAAGAATCTGAAAAGCTTTAAAGGATTTTTTTTTAATTTTGCAGAATTAAAAAAAAACAGGAAAAATTTGAATAATTTTTAAAGATTAGAGATTAGAAGGTCTGACAAGATCTGAAAAACATAATTATTTTTCTAATAATCATGTGAAAGTTTTTAATAATTAAAAAAAATGTACTTTAAGAAAAAATGCAAGCACATTTTTAAACACATCAAAGGATTTCCTAAAATTTAAAAGAAGAGTGCAGAAGATTTTAAAGCAAAATGCTTCAATTTGATAAGATTGAAAAGTTTAAAAAAAGTAAATAATCAAGTGAATTCAGGAAGTATTTAGTAGACTTAATGAGAATAAAAAAATTTAAACTTTATAAGTGTTTTAGAAATGCAAGATAAACTTTAGGAATTTAAAAGAATCTCGAAAGATTTCAGGAGAATGAGCATAGTTTCTTAAAATGCGTCGGAAAATTTAGAAGATTATAAGGAATTTTTTTTCTACATTTTAATGACCTTTTTAATTTATGATAAAAACTCGAGAGACCAATATTTTCAAGAATTCAATTCAAAACTTTTTAAATAGATATGAAATTTTCTTAATATTTTTGAAAATCCTATAAAATAAAAATAAGATGTCTTTAAAATCACTTAGGATCTTTTCTGACACATCTGATATATTCGAAAATCTTTTTTTTTTAATTTTCTTAAGATTGTTATAATAATTATTTACATATAAATTTATAAACAAACTGATAATACTTATTTTACTGTATATGAAATCTTTACGAAATCTTTAATGCCTTAAAATACTTATCTCAAAATTACAAAATTTAGCTTTTACAATTTTATTTTAATTGTAAGATAATTGTAATTGGAAATTATTATTTTATTATTATTACACCATTAAGCCATTTCCCTTTCGGGGTAGGCGTGACTCACTCAGCAGGGGAAAGGAGTAGTGTGTGGATGGGATAGAGATTTTTCAGATTGATCCAGAATTCTCGTGCTATTTATGTAAATAACACGTTCGTTCCGCAACACTGCTCCGACCCAGGTTGCTGATCAATCTCTCTAGCAATCACCCCAAGCGAAGAACCTCACGAAGCCGTTATGTAAGGTTCCCCACTTGGGTCCATTAATAGCCAAGGTCCTTGTTTTGATTGTAAATAATTGTAAAATGAATCCAACAACATTTATTTTATGAAGATATATCTCACTATTATAAAAAGAGAAAAAAATTGTAAAGGTAAGTATTTGTAGCATTTTAATGACTAATGAACATATAAGATTATTTTTAGATTATTTTTCCTTGATTTTGGCCGAGGGTCATACATGGTACGAAAAACCGTCGTGAAATTTCAAATAAGAACTGTACTCTCTATACATTAATTTTTTTTAATAAAAATAATAATACTTTTATAAATATTGCCAAATTCTATTTGAATATGATAAATTGATTTTTGATTAAAAAATTCCTGTAAATATTTTGTGTTTTTCAAATTTTACGATATTTGTGTACCCTTTCAAATTATATTTGAAGTTGAAGAAATAGATATTCCTCTTATCGTTTTTCAGCATTTGATTTTTTACTAAACGTAGAGCACATTAAAATACACTTAAAAAATAAAAATAAGAAAGTTCAGAAATTTATGCAGTTTTCTGTTCAGAAAATCCCACACATTTTAAAATGAAATTCCTTTCTACACCACATTCAAAGGAAAATTTTACAACATTTTTGTCAAATGATTAGTCTTTTGAATGAGGTCAAGTTAATAACTTTTTGGCCTTTTCTCTTAAAATCCTCAAAATTGTGATTATAGCCTAAAATAGCATGAAAAGAGATGTATCAAAAAAGAACCTAGAGGACTTTAAATTTGTTTATTTTATTGGATTAAAAAAAATATTAGAAAAATTCGAGTCTTTTTAAAAAAAGTTTAGAACATTCAGAAGTTTGGAAGATATCAACGAATAATTGATAAATTTTCAGACATTTTTCTAAGTTTTTAAATATTTATAATACGTTTAAAACATAATAAATTCCAAAACAATATTTTTAACTTGCTACAATTTTCTTAAAATTTTAAAAAGGCATTCAAGATGTAAAAAAACATGATTTATATAATCTTCTAAATTTTTCTCAGGAATTTTAAGAAAAATAATTTTATCTCCTTGAAATCTTTCGAAATTCCCTTAAACCTTCTAAAGTTTATTTTTTTGAAATCTTTGAAATCTACATTTCTAAAACATTTGAGTTTAAAAGTAGATTTGACTCTCTTCCATTCATCTAAATATTTCTTGAATTTATTGGATTATTTACATTTTTTAAAAACTTTTTAATCTTATCAAATTGAAACATTTTGCTTTAAAATCTTCTACACTCTTCTTTTAAATCTTAGGAAATCGTTTGATGTGTTTCAAAATATTTTTGATTTTTTTTTTGAAGTGCATTTTCGTAAATAAAAATTATTAAAGATGTTCACATGATTATTAGAAAAATTATTCTTTTTTTCTAATATTTTCAGACCTTCTAATCTTCAAGAATTATTCAAATTTTTCCTGATTTTTTTGCAAGTTTTAATTATTTTTTAATCATTTCAAAATTTCTGTATATCTCGTAAACTTACTAAAATTTGAAAGCAAATTTTACAAATCAACATACACATAACAAAAAATGGTGCAACAAAATTGCGCAAGAAGACTTAATAAGAATTAAATTCCTTATTTTTTCTAAAATTATATAATATGGCAAAATTACGAAATAATTTTAAAAATTGTGATCCTCTTTTTAATTTTCTCTCAGAATTCATTCCATTCCATTTTTGGTTGAAAAACAATTTTTTAAATGAAGATCCAACTATATGTTTAAAAATTGACCTATTTTGTTGTAAATTCGATTGCGTGTGTGTGTTTTTAAAAACATTTTTCAGTTGAAAATTCATTTCTTCCATCGAAAGTGAAACTATTTTAAAATTAAAATTTTTTAAAAGAACTATTTTGGTTGATAATTTAACTATTTTGTTGAAAAATTTATTTTGTTGTTGTTGAAAAAACATTTAGTTATACTAAAAATTTAAGTGTATCATTTTTGATTGAATTTTTTTTGGTAGGAAGTTGACCTTCCTCAGTCAAAATTTTTTCTTTCTCAGTAGAAAATTATTCTTCTTGTTTAAAAATTAATCTATTTTAATCAAGAATTCATTTATTTGGATGAAAATGCATTTTTTGGTGAAACTTGTATTATTTTTGTATAAAATGGTTAAAAGTTCATATATTGTTTGGAAATTAAACTATTTTGCCGACAAATTGTTGGCTGTAAATTGATTTTTTTAACTGATAATGTAACCATTTTTCGTTGAAAATTCATCTATTTTGTTAACAAAATTTTTTGCTGTTTTAAAATTGATTGTGAAAATTTGGAATTTCTGTTTTCGGTAGAAAGTTATTGGTTTTAAAATTAAATTATTTGTTTGCAAACTTAATTTTTTGCTTGGAAATTTAAATATTTTGTTGAAACTTTTATTTTTTGGGGTTGATAATTATTTTTCAACTGAAAATTTATGTATTTAATTTTTCGTTGGGACATTATAATTTTAGTTGAAAATTAACTTCTTAAGTTAAAAATTCCATTTTTTGCCTGAAAATATCACTAGTCCATTTTTGATCGAATACTTATTTTTTTTAGTTGAACATTCGTTTCTATAGACCAAAATTGAACAATTTTGTTGACACTTCTTTTTCTTGAAAAATTTTCTTTTTCGTTATAAATTTATCTTCTTTGTGGCGAATTATTCTTCTTCAAAAATTCATTTGTTTTAGATAAAAATTAATTTCTTTTGTTGAAAATTCGCATTTATTTGGGTTTAAAAATTAATTTTTTCAACTGCAAACTTGACCATATACTACAATGTTTGAGTTAAAAAAGCATTTTTAAAAATAATAATGAACTATTTTGTCGAAAATTTGTTTTTTATTTGTTAAAAATGCATTGTTCACTAAAAGTATGACTAAGGCATGCAGCACTAAATTTGAAACATTTTAGACCCAGAGGTCTTGGTTCCTAGATCTATTTACATGAAGCCAATTATATTTGCCTCTTCGCAATAAGCCTAATGGTTCTAAGGTAACTCCGGATTTCAAAACCTGAATAAATTTGAGGAGCAGCTAGATCGTCATTCGTGAGGTCGGGAGAGTTCGAGTTCCTGCTCGTGCATTTTCGGCTTTACACTAGGCTGGGCTTCGCAGCATTTAACAGAGCCGACTCACCGACATGCTACGTTTGAACGTGTTGCTCCCAGATGGGAGCGTGGTGGGGGCCGAAAAACCCCACGTTCTGGAGACACTACCCAGACTACCCACTATCGACGATATATCGTTTTAATTTCGATCTATTTGAATCCACTCAAAAATGAAGTATTCTTATTCGTTTCGAAAATAATAATATATTTCGAACATAAAACTCCCGAAAAGTAGTATTAAACCAGCAAGGGTTTATAAATTTAACAACAAAATTCCCTAGCTTAACGACTTACTAGTGGAAGTTCAAACTCTACAAAGGCGTCTGCTAATCCTCCAGTTATAGACTGTGCAAATGATTTCACTTGTGTCTGACTTTTACAATCAGCCACATACTGGGAACCTGCCGGTACTAAGTCAGGGATGTACGTCAACTAGTGCGCGCCTCGCTAAGGATAGACATGGATAAACGGGGGATTCATTTGGATAGCACAAGGATTCAAGAAGATATGGATATCTCATATTTAAAAAAATATAGAAATGGATTAACTTAGATAGGAAAATAGGTATTCAAAAAGATAGACGAAATATTTGTTTGCCCAACAAATTAATGGATAGAAAAGGATAGTGGTGGATAAGCTGTGGATTAATTTAGATAGAAAGGCCGAGATTCAAGAAGAGAGAGCCATCTTATATTTCAGAAAAGATGGAAATGGATTTATTTAGATATGAAAATAGGGATTAAAAAAATAGACGAAATTTGTGTTTGCTTAACGGATAGAAAATGATAGATGTAGATAAGTGGAGGATTGATTTAGATGGAAAGACTGACCTTCACGAAGATAAGGCTATCTTATATTTCAGAAAAGATAGAAATGGATTCACTTGGATAGACAAATAGAATTTTAAAAAGTTAGACGAAATCTTAGATTGCCTAAATGATAGAAAAAAATAGAGGTGGATAAGGTGTGCATTTATTTAGATAGAAAGACTGGGATACAAGAAGATAAGGCTATCTTTGACTTTAGAAAAGATAGAAAAAGATTCAATGAGATAAGAAGATTGGAAGAATGATAGAAAATTATCGAAGGAATAATCCTGAGATTAAGGTGGATACATCGATTCTTTCCATTTCAATCCTAAAGATAGAAAATGATGTAAACGGATAGAGACTCTATCAATTTACTTCCAGCAGGGGGATATCGGGAAGGGAACATGAATATTGCGCATGCGTGAGAATTAGCCTGTCATTGAGTTTAATTAGCTGTTATCTTGAATATCAATTTTCTACTAATGACAAAGCTCTGCTTGACGCATGCGCAGAAGTACACTGAGTCATCGGAAGCATTTCTAATGACCGACCTGTGCAGTGGGCCCGCCAGAGCATATTTTCACACTTTTTCATATTTGTTTGCAATTACAGATCGACGTGTCCAAATGACAAGGTTCCATCTCGGTAGAACCAAATAAAAAGGTTCCCTACTTCAGAGGGTGTTGGTGTTCCCAATACTATTTAAATATAGGATTCTTAAGCTTCCATGTTTCGCCCCCCGAGATGGCACCTTTTTATTTCGTCCTACCGAGATGGCATCCTGTCATTTGGGCACGTCGAAATAGAACTAAACACTCTTTTGATATTCTATTTATTTATTAGTATTTATTAATTTGTTACAAATTTACAAATTAAAACCTGTGTGCGGCAACTCGACGCACAATGTTGCTCGTCAGGTAGCCGCACACAGATTTCTATTTTGAATTTATTAATTTGTGAATCTTGTGTCTTTCCGCATTTATATCACAGTATACTGTTAAGAAAATTTAAATTATAAATATTTTCACACGTTTTTAACATGCCCTTTTTCTTATTATCATTCATCAATAATTTCAGACTTCCTATAAATTTCAACATCATTTTCTCAGCGCATCTTGTTTATGATAAAATAAAACTTGAATCCAACAACACAATTTTCAAAAATAGTTTCAATAAAAGTTGGCTTTCTGTACACATAAAATCATTGATCTACGAAAATGTTGCAAGTCATAAACAAAGACGGAATACAATTTCAAGCTGAATCAAACCAGTAGATATTTTTATTTGCATAAAATAGGCCATTTTAAACGAAACTGATCCTCATGACTTCATTTACCTGATGTCAGGCGCCATACACTTTAAAATCATGAAACTCACCACTAATTCAAATGGAAAATAAAATATATCGTTATCAATTTTTGATCTCTATTTAAACATTACGCAATCTAAGTTTACATTCACAACTAAAATTACTATCAGAAATAATACAGTTTTTAAATAAATTATATCAAAACGCATAAATAGGTCTAACAAATAATGTCTCTACATTTTTTATTTTTCGTTTTCAATAAAACTAAAACTTGTTCCAAATTTTTTCCCTTAGTTTCAGGCATGGTGAACCAAATAATAATCGGCCCAGTAATGCAAAAAACAGAAAAACCCCAAAAACCAGTGTAAATGCCAGCTTCATTGTTTATAATTGGTAATAATATTTTTGCCAAAAATCCTCCTAATGATACAACAAGTCCGCCGCCAATTAGAGCTGTTCCTTTAGTATTCACAGAGAATAATTCTCCAGCGTAGATATATGGCAAAGAGCCAATTCCCATATTGCACACAACAAAAAAGAATATCAAACTAGTTAGAGGTATCCAGGTAAATGAAGAAACGTCTGCTTCCATGAAAAATTTCATGAAGAAGAAAAGACCACCAACTCCTAAAGTAACTGCAGACAATATTCCAGATAGTAAATAAGCTGGTCTTCGACCATAATGATCTATCAATAAAGCAGATGGCAAACCACCAAATATCTGGAATCCCATCAGTATCATCGTTTCATATTCTGGTGCAACAGGTGAATTGCTATAGCTAAGAATTTCTTGGGCATATGCTCTGATGCCAAAATATCCCGAAAAACAATAAGTAAACTGAACAATGACAAAAATAATAAAAGCTTTTCTGCTACCTCTGTCAGCAAAGATCTCTTGTATACTACTCTTTTTCAGCTTATCATTTTCCTCAATGGCATTCTTCATTCTCTTAATGTCTTCCATCACCGTTTCAGGTTTTTTCACAGAAGATAATTTCATTAGCACATCTACAGCTTCATTGTCACGTCCTTCCATCAAGTAATAGTACGGAGATTCAGACGCTAAGAGTAATAAAAGGATTCCAGTAACTGGTAATGAAATCATTACGAGATTCATAGTATGATAAGGTAGAAAAGCCCCGGCAGATACCATCATAAAACTGCCGAAGTTCGAGCTAATCTTGATAAAGTTTAGAAATCTTCCTCTAATTATTTTTCCAGAGACTTCGCCTATGTACACAGGTAGGACGATGCCATTACCTCCATAGCCTATTCCAGAAATAATTCTTCCAATTAATAAGAAAAGGAAGTTGCGGGAAAAATAAATAAAGAGCCAAGATATCAGTTGAATTAGTCCGAAAAACAATATGGTGTACTTTCGACCTATTTTGTTCATGATTGTGGGGCATGAAAGCAGCCCAAGTATGGCAAAGAGATTACCAATAGCTGCTAACCATGGTCCCTGTGTTACTGTTATAGGAATGTCTGATGCTTTGCTTTTCAGATATGGTAGGGCAGGTGATGCCCAAGACATGAATGCTCCAATATCCATCATTAAAATATAGCCTGTAAAAGATATATTTCATTTGAGACTTACTTCTTTTAATGATAATATTTTAAATTTCAGTTGCGATTTTAAATATATAAAATTAAATGAATTTCAGTGTGAAAACTTTCAAATTAAAATTCAAGAAATTCAAGGACGTCATGAGGTTTATGAAATTCAAGGAATTCAGGGAATTTACTGAATTCGTGGAATACATGGAATTAATGGAATTCACGGAGTTCAAGGAATTCATCGAATTCAAAGAATTCATGGATTTCAAGGAACTCATGGACTTCACGGAATTCATGAAATTAAAGGAGTTAATTAAATTCAAGGAATTCATGGAGCATTCTTGCAGAACGAATGCGTTATTCAAATAAATAAAGAGTTCATGGAATTCTCAGAACTCATAGATTTTGAGAAATTTTTCGAGTTCGAGGAATTGAAGAATTCACGAAATTCGCAGGATTCGCGGAATTTACAGCATACATTAAGTGCATGGGATTCCAGGAATTCATCAAATACATTGAATTTTGCGGAATTCAAGGAAGTCATGGAATTCACGTAAGTCATGTAATTCACGGAAATCATGAAACTTACGGAAATCAAGAAATTCGTGGAATTCAAGGAATTGAACAATTCACGGGATTGATAAATTAAAAAAATTCGCAAAATACATAAAATTCTCTGAATTCATAGAATTCGTGGAATTAATGAAATTCATGGAATTAATTGAAATCAAGGAGTTCGTAGAATTCAAGGAATTTATGGAGTTAAAGGAATTAAAAAAATTAATGGAATTCATGCAGTTCAAGTAATTCATGAAATTGACTGAATTCAAGTAATTCATGGAATTCATGGAATTCAAGGAATTAATAGAATTCACGAAATTCATGGGGCAGTGTTCCTGAATGAACTTGTCATTTGAATAAATAAAACGAGCAATCAAGCCAATATAAAAATCTTAATGAATAAAAGGCTTAATGGTCATCGCCTGAGAGCTTCGGTTGTTGCAGTCGGCTACGTTGCATTGGGCGAACTTCCCAATGCAACTAGTTATACGGTTACCTTACCAGTATCGCGCAGTGTCACCCGCAATATGCCTCTCGCGGATGGAGGCCATGGCTCAGTTAGGAGTGGAAATATGACCGAACCGAGGGTACGACCGAACAACACGCACGAAGATGACAATTCATCGAAGTCATTATCCTAGATCTTCCGTACCTCGTATATACCTCTCTCGAGATAAAGGGTGTAGAGGTTTTCTAAACTTGGAGTGTTTTCATCAAACAATGGTTTCAGCAAAAAGATCAACATAGAGTCGTCAATATTACGGCGCTTTTTTACCATGCCGCGCGACAAGGCTGCAGAGGAGCCTGGTCGCCCATTTTATTTCAGCTAGACTACACATGGTCTATCATCAATAATACCTTTGATGTTTAAAAGTCGTGTACAGGAAACAAAACATTAGATCCTACTAATAAAACATGCTAACAAGTCCCTTCATGGTCATTTCTACGACATTGCTTGTAGAGAGAAAAGTCGTAGATGGGTCTGATCAACATGATTCTTCAGTCTGCTGAATTGGGATTGGAGAATGAAGGTTTTTTTTACCTATCAAGACGGCATTTTAGACACCTTAGTTTATCGGTCACATAATGAATGTACCTGTAGGCGATAATAACTGTCAAGTTTGCAAGCTACAAAGCCTATTATTGTCCTCCAAGATCTGAAGACCAGGATAATTTACGTGATTAAATTCTTGGTACCAGCCGATGGTAACATCACATCAAAGGAGGAAGAAAAACGTGATAAATATCAAATATTTTTTTAAAGATGAACAGGTTGTGCCATCTCATAGTTCTCATAATTGGCTGCCTTGGAGGTATGAAAGCCTAATTTCTTGACCAGCTCAACAAAATCCCGGCTTTCCAGCATCGGGTTCAGTCCACTGCGAGCCAGATCTTAAAGGCTGTTCAACACACTTTTCCTCGTAACTTTATACAAAGATTGGTAGCTCTAAAAAAGCATCCAGAGATGAAACCTTTATCTCCAACTGTTTAGAATCCAAAGACCTGTGCTGTACGAAGTCCCTCGCAGAAATTTCCCGCCTTTGCTTACTTTCTAGGATAGAAGGAGCAGGAGTGGACGACGTACACTTTCCGCTTGTGTCTTGATTATTTCCTTTAAGGAACCATGATCGTAGCTTCTAAAGCCTACAACTTCTCAATAATAATAATTCAGGGCAGAGTCTCGGTGACTAAGTTGGTTAGGTGCTTGGACTTCACGTTTGAGGTTTGGGGTTCGATCCCTGAACCGGTACCTCTGGAAACTTTTCTGTGAAACTTTACCAAGGCTCTGGTAGTTCGGATCTCATCTAAGATGTAAGTTGCCCTATTACGGACTTGGCTGCAACCCAGTATGTAAATGATGGGATAAAACCCAGGATAAAAAAATAAAAATATATATATAAATCATGGAATTCGAAAAATCATCGAAATTCCCAGAATTAAGGGATGCATGGAATTCGTGATATTGTTTTAAATCGTAGAATTCCATGAATTCCTTGTTTTCCATAAATTCTTTGAATTCCATTGAGTTCGTGAATTCTGTGAGTTCCTTGAATTCTGTGAATTCCATGAGTTCCATAAATTCATTCCGTTCTTTCGAAGTTTAACTTCTACCTTACGTCCAAAACACACATTTTTTTATTTCAACAATTTAAAATTACAATTTTTATAACTTTCAAATTTTGTAATTAACCATTCAGTAATTTTGATGATTTACGTTCGAGATTCATTCAATTTAAAGGATTTAGAGTTGAAAAAATTGTATTGATTTCCGGAATCATCAAATTTAGAAATGTTTTTAATACATTTTTACAATTCAAGAGGTTTTAATTTTCAAAATTTACAATTGATAATAAAGTAAGTTTCAAGTTTAACAATTAAACAGTTGGTAAATTAGATGACTTTCATTCGAAATATCTTTAGTTTAGAAGATTTAGAATTAAAAACTAGACATTTGATTTTCAAATTCATCAAAACGATAAAATTTTATGAATCTTTATTTATGCATCTTTAAAACTTAACAGTTTTCAATTCAAACTCTAAAATTGTAGAACTTTAAAGTGAAAGTATTCGAAATTGAAGAGCGTTTAATTTAAAAAATTTAAATTTAATTGAAAATTTAATAAGAAGTTTTTCCAATTTCAAGTTTCGCAGTTATAAAAGCTATACATTTTATTATTTACATTCAAAGTTTATTTAGTTCGGAAGATTTAGAATTGATTACTTAACATTTGATTTTCAAAATTATTGAAGTTAACATTTTTTTTATTGTATATACATTTTTGAAATTGAACTGTTATCAATTGTAAATTTTCGGAATTGAATTATCTGAAAAAAGCATTCAAAACTAAACGATTTTTAATGATACTCATTAAAAATTTAAGGATATTCAATTAAAAATTTTCAAGATAAACCCATAAAAATAAATAAAATGTAGTGCCTAATCATTCCGAAAAATGGTGAGAGCCTTATCCCCTATTCTGACTCCTTCAATTTTTCGAGACGACTAGACACAACCTAAAATTTAAGTTAGAATGAAAATTTTTCAAAAACAAGATATAGAACATCTAATGATAGCGCGTGACACTCTATTTTTCCTAGTTCAAATTAAATTGAATGTGTAAAGATAAAGTAAATTCAATGAATATCTAAGTAGTTTCTAAATTTTGTTATTTGAATTCTTGAAAACAATTGATAATTTTTGTCTTCAAGGATAGTTTTGTTCTTTATAGGGTATTTTATAAAAAGGAATTATTATAACAATATAATTAGGAGACAGTAATTAGTAATGTTTTGCTTATTCCGATAAAAAAAAACGTAGTCGATACCTTGAGAAATAAAAAAATTGTTTATTTTTTACCACAATCGTTTACAAAAATTTTATTTTCAACAAATTGAAGCTTGAAATAATAATAAATTATATAAATGGGACATTTTATCTTGTAAAAATCGCCGCGAATTCTGAATTAACCGTAAAGTTATATATTAACGTTTTCAATCTGGTAATATTTTTCCCAAGAGATGGAGCTAAGTTTTAATTATATTTTAATTTTCAAACAACATACCACCTAAGATAGAGACAAATTGTATAAAATGAGCCTTTCTTCTCTGCATTAAATCATCACTACATTTTTCATTACTTGAGTGCACTATTTTGGTCAATTTAGAATTTTTTTCTCCACATGTAAAAATATTCCGTGCGTTCATCTTTATTTCATATTATTTTTAAACAATTGAGAAATAGTTTAAAATATTATAATTAAAGAGAATCCGTCTCGTTTAAAGTATGTCAAATTACTGAATATCTTCTTTAGAGTCACCTTATCTCCGCTTCGAATTTGTCTTTTATCCGAAATAAGAGCGCAGACTTTAATAAGTCCGTTATCGTGTCTGATTTCGTACACAGAAGGATTTAAAGTTTCCTTATGTTGGGTGAAGATTTCTTTGTAGCTTTTGGGAACACAAACAATTTTTAAGAATTTTATCAGTCTGTGTTTAATTTTGAATACTGTGAACTTCATATCTCTGTTTTATTTTTGTTTACAAAATCTGAATGGTCTTGTTTCTTGATATGCAGTATAATTTTTCATTCATTTAAATTCATTCACAATTTACAAAACTCCGAATTATGTTCAATACACACTATGAGAGAAAAATAAAAAAATTATTAAATCATTTCCTCACGTAATACAACAAAAGAAATTAACATTATTCACCAAGGTGCAGGTGGTCCAAAATTCGACGTTCGATTTTTTGTGCTCGACCCCCCCCCCCCAAATTTCTCATTTTATGAAAAAAGAAATTGTGTTTTTTTTGTCTTAAAATAAGTCAACATTAACCCACGCCTCTGGGCTTTTGAAATTAGCATGATGTCTTAAATGAGAAATTGGTAAAAATTTAACTAATTAACTGAAAGATCTTTTTTTTTTAATTTTTGTTAATTGAAATAGTAAAATACAATGTAACGTTCTTACTAAACCTCAAACAAGATGAATTTAAAATCAATTAATGAGAATTTTAACTAAAAAAAAAATATATTTCAATCAAAAATAAAACATTCAAATTTTCACATAGTTGAATCGTCTATTAAAATTAAGGCGTCATTTTTCAAACCAAAATGAAGAATCTTCAAACTGTTGAATTTTTGAGTTGAAAAAAAATTCAAATTTTAAATCTGAGATGTTGATCCTTAAACTTTCGTGCCCAAACGGATGAATTTTATATAGAATACCATGAGTTAACATCTAAAAATCTCAATATTCAACCAAATATGGAATAAAATTACATTTTGAGTTAAAAACGGTAATTTTACGATAAAAAAAACGAATTTTCAGCATATTAGTAAGATTTTCCCTTAAATTGTCGAACTTTTAACTGAAAAGATAAATTATTTAAAAAGGTGGAAAAATTAAATTCTCAATAAAAAAAAAAGAATTTTCAGCTCAAGAAATTAATTTAAAAAAATTAGTTAAATTTTTTATCAATATGGTAAATTTCTAATTGAGATAATAAATCTTTAACTGAATTAGTGGAATCTTAAACCAAAAAATTAATTTTTTACCAGAAAATAAGAATTTTTAACAAAATAAAGCAGTTCCTGATTTAAAAATTAACTAAACATGGATTAGTGAAATTTTTATTTAGAAAAATAATTTTTTAAAAGAAACTTATTTTTAAATAAATAGTTAAATTTGCCAACAAATTAATGAAGTTTCAAGTAAAATGATGAATTATTAACAAAGAAGGTGAATTTTTAACAAGAAAGATTTTTCAGACCAGGACAAAACATGTTAAACAATTGTTGAATTTTTAAGTCGATAAGACGAATCTTCAACCCGAAAATATAAATTTGAGATAAAAAAGTTCACTTTCAACTTGATAGTTAACTTTTATGCCAAAATATTTGAATTTTAAATCCCAAATGATTAATTTACCATATAAAAGTATAACTTTTTAACCAAATTGTTGAATGTTTCACAAAATAATTAAATTTTTAGCTAAATAAGACAAATTTGCAACAAAAAGTATGTATTTTTACAAAATGTATTATTGTCAACTTTTCAATCCAAAATAATAAACTCCTAAACAAAATGAGTTGGATTTTATTATTGGCTTTTAGTAATTCATTTCGAACATCAAATGAAAAACGTGGAAAAGGGGAAAAGCGGTTAAACGGGAAAAGAATGTGAACCTGCGTTAACGAAAAAGCATTTTTGATCATTTATATGCAAACTTAAGAAGAATAGTCTTTAAACTATTAAAATATTAGGTCAGAAAACTATTACTATTTCTATTTTCCAAGGTAAATGTTACAGTTGATGTATGTCAAGAGCTGTATTTATTTTTAAACATAAATGATGATTTTTTAAACAATGTTAGTTTGCTTAAAACATTTTTTACGTGTGAATGAGTAAATTTTATTATTTTCTGGTATCAGTGATCCAATTAACGAATTACAAGAGCAATATTTGTATAAGGATATTTTGATATTACTTAAACAACATTACTTTGATTGGACAATTTCTTTCCTTTCAAATCGGAAAAAGATATTATTTTCTAGAATTAATTACGCGGTTAATAAATTTTAAGAAATGTATTTTTTGTGAATGACAGTTTGCAATTATTTAAACTGTATTTTCTTATCTCAAGGAAATAGGTTTTTAAAAATAACCAAGAACAACGTTACTAAAAAAAATAGTTATTGATCAAAATAATTAGGGTGTGAGTTTTAAAATAAGAAAATATTCAATAAATTGTTCGAATAATTACAAACTGTCTTTGATCAAAAATAATAAAAGCTCCGGATCTCACCCAGTCTTGCAAACGTCTAAAAAGATTTTACAAACGTTTGAGTTTATAACAATCTTTTAAAAGTCGAAAAATCAATTTATACAGGCATTTTCAATAAGTTTAAACAATGTAAATCATCAGAAACTGGCTATTTGTTGTTAAAATTGTTTGAAACTTAGTATACACATGAAGTATAGTCCAGTGATGCCAAAAAAGATTAAAAGGCTGAAATTCACCTATCGTTTGATAATATTTAATTGTAAATTGAGGCCGAACGATAACCATGTTTTTTAGTTTTACTAAAAAGAAATATAAAGGGAAGTTCATGATTCATAAAACTTCTATTCAAGCATTTGGGTCACACTACTTAAGGATTTTTTTTTTAATTTTCAGATTAATACATTGAAAATTGACGGAATTGGGTATAAGTAAGCATGCGACGACATCTAACATATCAACAGATCTTTTAAAACAGTTATAGAAAATTTGTTAGGATGCCGCTAAAAATTTATAATACAAAGGCTTCATAGTCTCAGAGACAGGCTCGGAAAAGTAAGCGACAGTCATTGAAAATGCAGTGCGCAAGAGCAAAAAATCCGAAGTATCAGTGAAAGTCGCTGAAAATTCAAAACAAGAGAGTTTTGTATTCTATGAAACAGAGCTGATAATTTTTAGCGACAGTCTATGGAAATCCAATAAGGATTTTCCAACGGAAAAAAGTTATTTTGGACATTATTATTATATAACATTCATTTTTTATAATTATTAATACGAAATTCGCACACACGGTCACTTACACATATAACAGCACGCTTAGTAAATTTGTAAATTAAGTAAACTCGTGTATTCTAACCACACACACACACTAACCAACTTCGCTATCGATCCCCGTGGATATTAGTTACAAAATCTCGGCCAAGTATTTTGAGGCAGCGTCGTACCCATTCGTACGTTGAGCCTGAATCATCCTTACAATAAAATTTGTTGAACATAATGTTTCTTGAAAAAAAGCACATTTCTGATAATTAATGAGTAGTTCTAAAGCAAATTGCAAATTACCGAGAGACTTATGAATTCAATCTAAAATTCAGTTAATTTAATATAAAAGGTATAATGTATCAATTGCGAAGAAGGTAATCCAGTAAATTTTTGTAATTCTGTAATCAGGTTCGTTGCGTATGCTAGTTTTAAAGATGTGCCACTATAACTAAAAAATTCTTCAGGATAAAATTAAGTAGCCAAATAGCCGAATACTATTCTGTTGAGAATTTTTATATTCGGTTCTCGCCATTTTCATTATTTAAATATCTTACATAAATATTTCAGGTTTGTTTACTTTTGATAACTTCATTACAATTTGAATAGCTTCTTCTTCTCTTCCTTCAACAAAATGAAACCATGGTGTCTTTAACATAAATGAAAACCATTGAACCATTGGACAAGTAATCTGCAAATTTACACCTCATTTTCTAATGACAAACCCTGGTCGACAAAACACCATCTCCTAATTTAAATGGAACCATACCTAATCCTGTAATTGTTACAGAAATCATAACAAGCTTCATTTTCTTATCAGATAAGAAAGCTCAAGTGTGATGATAAGAAAATAACCAGTACTTAAGCAAATTATGTCCAGAGATAGGAAAGTGTCTCTTATACATCAGAAACTTCCTTTGTGTAATAGGAAGAACATTTTTCTTATGGAAAATTTACCAATTAAATATCGTAATACTAAGAAGGACAATGATCGTATCTACATACAGAAGCCTAGAAAATAAAGGTAAATACATATCTGTAAAGACTATGCTTATAACTAAACATATAACTATAGCAATCTTTTACGTGGATATGATGTTCACTGGGTATCAGTCCTTATTAGTCCCTTTTTCGTAGTTTAGCGCTTTTTTCTCTGTGAGGAATTAGACACCAGGTGTCAAACAGCGAAATATTTATTAAATTTTTCCACTAAAAATAGAATGACTTCTCCGAGCTCTAGAATCTACAAGTTTCTCGGACAATCGATGTTCCTTCTGAGATTGACCACAACGACAGCAAAATTGGGATTAATTCTTCGAAAAATCGCTGATAAGTAAATCTATTTTGTTTCAAATTGATAAGCGTTTTTATTAAATTGATAACGTTTGCGTTTTTTAAAGACTGGATCATGTGTGAAGCTTGCTGATTGTGTGAGTAATAGGAATACGTGTAAGAAAGTGTACTTAGTCAGCTTAAGTAATTCTTCGAATCGCAGCGTTAATTAAAATCCGTAAAAGATTTTGCAGTAATCTAAATATTAGGAAAATGTATCTGCATGTTAGATATGCAATTAGGGGAGTAAAACTGTAAATCGAGGCTAGTCAGGCACTTGAAGATATAAAATAACTCCACTTACCTGTTATCACTCGTCGTATACTGTAAAATAATGAAGCCCGCTTTCAAGTAAAATAGAAACGAAAATATATCTTTGGTAATTTCTTATATCTATTTAAGAATTACGCAATTTAAGTTAGGCTATTTACATTTACAACCAAAGTTACTATGAGCAACCGTATAGTTATAAGAAAAATTATACTAAAACGCATAAATAGAACTAACAAATATTGTCTCTACTTTTTTTATTTTTTGCTTTCATTAAATCTAAAATTTGCTCTAATTTTTTTCCCTTAGCTTCAGGCGTGGTAAACCAAATAATGATCGGTCCAGTAATGCAAAGAACAGAAAAAATCCAAAAACTAGTGTAAATACCAGCTGCATTGTTTATAATTGGTATCAATAATTTTGACAAAAATCCTCCTAATGATACAACAAGACAATATTCCAGACAGCAAATAAGCTGGTCTTCGACCATAATGATCTATCACTAAAGAAGATGGCAAACCATCAATTATCTGGAAGCCCATCAGTATCATCGCTTCATATTTTGGTTCAAGAGGTTAATTGCTATAGCTTAAAATTTCTTGAGCCTATCCTCTGATGGCGAAATATCCCGAAAAACAATAAGTAAACTGCACAATAGCATACATAATAAAAGATTTTCTGCTACCACTGTGCGAAAAAGTCTCTTGTAAACTATTCTTTTCCAGATTTTCATTTTCCTCAATGGCAATCTTTATTCTCTTAATGTCTTCCATCACCATTTCTAATATTTCCACAGAAGACATTTTCATTAGTACATCTATGGCTTCCTTATCACGTCTTTTTATCAAATAATAATACGGAGATTCAGATGTAAGGAGTAATAAAAAGATTCCAATAAGTGGCAATGAAACCATTACAAGATTCATAGTATGATAAGGTAGAAAAGCCCCGGCAGATGCCATAATAAAAGTTCCAAAGTTCGAGCTAATCTTGAGAAAGTTCGGAATTCTTCCTCTGATGGTTTTACCAGAGACTTCACCTGTGTACACAGGTAGGACGATACGATTACCTCCAGAGCCTATTCCAGAAATAATTCTTCCTATTAATAGAAAAGGGAAGTTGCGTGCCAAATTAATAAAAATCCAAGATATCAGTTGAATCAGGCCAAATAACAATATGATGTACTTCCGGCCTATTTTATTCATGATTGTGGAGCAAAGAAGTATCCCTAGTATGGCAAAGAGGTTTCCAACAGCCGCTAACCAGGGTGCCTGCGTAACTGTTACAGGAATTTCTGATGCTTCACTTTTTAGGTAGGGTAGGGCAGGCGATGCCCAAGACATGAATGCTCCTATGTCCATCATTAAAATATAGCCTGCAAAAGATATATATCCTTTCACACTAATTTTTTAAATAATTACATTTTTAAGTATTTATATGGTTATCTGTTAGAATATTATATGTTTGAAAAGTTCCATGAAAAAAGTAACTAATTACAGTTACCCGTGTGGAATTGTTGAGTTTGCCCCCGCAGGGGCAATCGTAATTTGCCCCTTTACTATGTTGGTCCTACGTTGGCAAACTGCGAAGGGCCCACATAGTTTTTACGTACTCATCTTCGAAGGCCCCATGTAGGGTGTCCACGAAGGGCCAATAATGTGCCCAGCTAAGCCCCTCGTAAGACCCACATAGGCCCTACAGAAGTTTCCCCTTGTATTGTCACGCAAGAGCATGGATAATTTTTTTTTAAAATTTAGTTTAATTTAGAGTCATTGTCGATTATACAAAATTAACATATTATTATATACAGAACGTCGTTTTTCAGAAGTAATAAGTTTAAAATAATAGTAGAGTATGTACCGAGGCAGTAAAGTTGAACTTTATACAAGGATGTAGAAGTTAACGTCCGAGCCGAAGGCGAAGTCGTTACAACTGCATCCGTATATAAAACAACTTTACTGCCGGGGTAGATATGAATGTTCATCCGCGTGGATTGACGTTAGAAGTCCGAAATCCACTTCGTAGTTAAACTTAGATTTAAAATGAATTCTTCTCAATCTTTTCTTTCACTTCTCACCAACTTTTTCCTCCTTGCTGTACCTTTACGTGTCGGGCGTCGCAGTACAATAAAGTGCTATTTTACTGCCGCTTTGCGGGCAGATATGTTGCGCTTGTTCTGCCTATTTCAGATAAAAGTAATTTTATTTTATTCTTATTACTTTTGACTAAAGACGCTTTGTCTATAATGAGGCAAATAAGTGTGAACGTGATCAAAGCTATATTATAAACTTTTTTTACCTCATCGAGATCACCGTTTATTTTCTAGGTTAGAAGAAAAATAATACCACTGAGTAATTGTTGGTTTTAACCTTGAAAAAGATCACGTGAAGAAAACACATATCTACGAGGGTGAATCAAATATTAACCGGAATTCTTTTTTAATATTTATTTGTTTATAAAACAATACAAAAATACTATTGATTATTTTTCTACATAGTCTCCTTCACGCTCTACACATTTTTTCCAGCGGTTTGGAAGCTTGTTAATTTCTTGCTCGTAGAAACTTTGAGGTCGAGTCATCAATCAATTGCGCACGAATTCCTCAACATCTTGATCGTTGTCAAATCGCAATCCTCCAAGTGCATCTTTCATGGGCGTAAACAAATGATAGTCACAGGGTGACAAATCTGGACTGTATGGAGGATTCTCAAGGGTTTACCCGCCGTATGTGGCCTGGCATTGTCATGAAGGAGGATGACGTTTCTGATGGGGTTACCGCGTCTTTTGCTTCTGTAAGCGGCTTTTGCTGCCTCCAACAGCTGGCAGTAG
>NC_046659.1:99054798-99058263 GCF_010883055.1 Belonocnema kinseyi | reverse complement strand
CCTAATACACTACATTACAAGAACCTACACTGTGAGAGTGCTTGCGATTGGCTAAGAAAAGTATTTGTAAAATTCCGGTTTATATTTGATCCACCCTCGCATTAAGTCGAACAAATAATACATCCTCTTTTCGGAACTAAATTTAAATTGTTATTCGTATTTTTCTGAATGTTGAAAATAAATTACAAAATAAATAACAAATCTGGGTTTGATTCCCGCCTCGCACTCTGAGAGCCTCGGCGGCCCATGCGCTACACACTAGCCTGGCAAGGGAGTTGTTCACTCCGGTGATTAGCGGGACCGGTATCTAGAGAAAAAGGTTTCCTCAAAGCACGTAAAGCTGTTGCTCTTGGTGGTTTGGAACCCACCTTAAACTGGAGGTCCCTTTCCCACCACCAACTAATTTTGGGGGGGGGGGGGGGTTGTAAAGGAATTGGGAAGAAGGTTCAAGAAAAATATAAACGCTTAGGGGACATATTAGAAGCTTCCAGTCCAAATAACAAATCCACAAATAAGCAACGTTTTATGTCTACTTTGTCTAAGTGCGTGCTGACGAACGCGAAATAGCATCGAAGGGAATCATTGGATTATGGATCGGAACGTAACAGCCGTAATCTAACCGGATCGAGAATCTTGTCAGGCAATGAGATGTCGGGAATGACTGCGAAATATGGCGCGAAATTCCAATTTAAATATATATTCCCTCCAATTCAAGATTTATAGAACTGAATTATAATTAATTGAAATATTTTTACATAAAACTTAGTATACTCACAACAAAATAAGAAAGAATAAAACTCTTTGACTATTTTCTATTCTCGTAACCTAGTTCTGATAAAACAGTGAAAAAATCATATTATTGCCATAACAAGGAAAAATGTTTATTTTTTATTTTTTATAAGAACTGAACCTTTGTTTTTGGACTAGATTTTTTTTCTATGACTTTATGATCGGATTCGGATTTTTTTTGTAAAAAAAAATAAATGGACAAATATGTAGGCCCCTGCGAGGGCCCAGCTAGGTGTTGCCACAGTAGACCTTCTTTGTTGGGCCCCTAGAGGACCAGTTATAAAAAAAGGCATGGCTGAGCAATTTCCACACAGGTACAGTTACTTTGTAAAAATAGGAGCTTTTTACATTCTTAGTTACACATTCAAGTATTAATTAAAATTAAATTTAAGTCTCTACGAAGTTCCTTCTTTATAGAAGGACACATATGTCACATACAAAATGTAAATAATTATATCAAATTTCCGAAAAATAAATCATCGTTCACATTCTTATTGTTCACAATTAAAAAATTTTCAAAAGGAAATCTATATAATTGAAGAAATTAAAAATGTTAAATCTTCAAAATCGTGCTATTCCAAAAAAATCATTCAAAGCTGCATAATTTTTCTATTATGCATATTAAATACTAAACAGTCTTCAATTGCAAATATTTCAAATTAAAGACTTTTAAATTTCAAATCGATAAAATTGAAAAATGTTCAATTAAATGTGTAAATTTTCAAAATTGAATAACTTGCGATTTTATAGATTCTAAATTCAAGACTTTTCCATTGTAACCCATTGAAATTGCAAAACTTTCAATTATCATTATTACTATTACTACTATTATTATTAATTATTGTTTTGATATATCTTTATAATTGAAGAATATTTAATTTTTTGATTTTACAATGAATAATTCTAAAATTTTTATGTTTTACATGCGAAATTTTTCCATTATATAAGAAGTATATGTAAAAATTTGACGTTTGGTCTTTAAACACATAAAAATTTAGAATTTTTTAAAAATATCTTTAAAATTGAACCAATTTCATTTAATAAAGTTCCTCATCAATGAATTTAGATCAAATAAATTTTAAAGTAAATTTTGGAAGCTCTCCTTAACTAGAACAATTTGTGATCTTTTTTTGCCCTAGGAAATTTGATGTTGAATTTTTAAATATAAATTAGAAGATGAGAAACTTTACCTCATATAAACGACTTTACTTCATAAGTGTAGAAATTAAATTGTAAATCTTTAAAATTAAGATGAAGCAAAATTGTAGAATTTTAACCTGTAAATCTTGAAAGTTGAAGAGTTTTTAATTTTGAAAATTAACAATGCAAAATTTAAAAAATTCAAAGATTTGAAATTAAAAATTCACTCACTTTTATGCTTTACATTGAAGCTTTCTTTAATTTGAAAGATTTAGAATTAAAAACTTGACTCTTGATTTTCAAATTCATTAAAATGATAAAAATGCATGAATTTTGATTTATGCAGCCTTAAAATTCAAGTGTTTTTAGTTTTAAATTTCCAAAATCGTAAAAGTTTAAACTGCAAATCTTCAAAATTAAAGCGTTTTGAATTTGGAATATTTATAAATAAAACTTTGGCAACTTTAATGCCTTACAATTAGAAATGCTTTAATTTTGATGATTTACGTTCAAAATTTCTTTAATTTGGAAGGTTCAGAATTAAAAACTTGACTTCTGATTTTTGAATTCAAGAAAATAATCAAATTTAAAGAATTTTAATTTACACATCCTTAAAATTAAAGAGCTTTTATTTCTAGCTTTCCAAAATTGTAGAACTTTAATCAGTAAATCTTCAAAACTAAAGAGGTTTTAATTTTTATAGTTTACAATTACAAGTTTAGCAAATTTTAAGTTATAATGTTACAATTTTTTAAAATTTTGATAATTTAAATTTGAAATTTCTTCAGTTTGGAAGATTAATAATTGAAAAATTAAAGAGTTTATAATTTTTAAATTTGCAATTATAAATAATGGAAGCTTGAAGTTTCACAATTAAAAGGGCTGTAAATTTAATGATTTATATTAAAAATTTCTTCACTTTGAAATATTTAGAATTGGCTGTGTATAGTTGTCATCTCGAATTTCATGACGATGATACATCTTGTTATCAATTATATTTTATAGTTCTTTAAATTAAAGTATTCATTTTAATTTCATAATCAAGCAATTAAAATAAGGAAGTGCAATAATCGCACGTGACGCGCTATTTTTGCTAGTTAAAATTATTCTGAATGTGCAAAGACAGAGTCACGTCAATACAAATTTACGTAACTACTTTATTTTGCAAAAGGAATTCTGAAAGACTATTGAACATTTTTATCCTTAAGGATAGTCTTCTAAAAGAGGATTTCAAAAAAAAGCAATCTGCGTATTTGCATCATAATCGTACATTTGGTTATACAATTTTAAATAAAAAAGTGATTTTTTAAATTCCACTTAAAAAAGCCTTTGCGAATTTTGAATTAGCCATAAAATTATTTATTAACGCTTTCAATCAGCTAAACTTTTTCCCAAGAGACACAGCTATGTTTTAATAATATTTTAATTTTGGAACAACATACGAGGGTAGTTCAATAAGTCCTTAGAATGACCAACAGATGGCGCGCGAATCGCTCCAAATCATCTGTTTTCAGTCAGCACCACTCCCGACTAGAT
>NC_046659.1:99040825-99054698 GCF_010883055.1 Belonocnema kinseyi | reverse complement strand
TTTCCAGACAACGAAGACGTCATTGCCTCTGTAAGTGCTTATTTTGAGGAACTTCCGAAAACGCAATTTTCTGAAGGATTAAAAAAACTTGAAAAGCGATTGGCCATGTATATAGAGCTCCAAGGAGATTATGTTGAAAAATAAAAAAAAATTTACCCAAAAAAAATTGTTTTTATACTTCATTCTAAGGACTTATTGAACTACCCTCGTACCACGTAAGGTAAAGACGAATTATATAAAATGAGCCTTTCTTCTCTGTATTGGGTCATCACTACATTTGTCACTACCTGAGTTCACTATTTCGGTGGACTTAGAATTTTCTTCCCCACATATTAACAAATTCCGTATTTTCATCTTGTTAAAATGTTGTTTTTAAACATATGAGAACTGTTTCAAAATATTATAATTACAGAGATTCAGTTCCTTATTAAAATATATCGAGTGACTGAACATTTTTTTAGAGTCACATCATCTCTGCTTCGAGTTTGCCTTTTAGTTGAAATAAGTGTGCAAAATGAAATAACTCTGTTATCTTTTTTCTAATTTGTTTCACAAAACCAGTGATGCACAACTCATCACTTGCGGGCATTTAGCGCGTACGGTCTTCTAGCGCCGAGTGTGGATAGCGTGCGGAGTAGGGCAAGAAAAAAAGGAATATATAAAGAAATTAATTATGTAATAATGCAAGTGATGAAAAAATTAATTTTAATAATTGAATGGTAGATTTTTTCACATAATATTTTATTACAAAAAATTAACATTAATTATTTTCTCTGCGATGATTGGTATATCAATTTTTGATATTCTCAACAATACGACTTTATAAAACTAATCTCTTTAGTAACATTTTTATGCATAATAAATAAACAATGTAAAAGCAGTTGATTTATATATTTTCTCTTCATTTACTTTCGACAACAGATATTCTGGAAGTAATTTTCATAAAGTAACTACATAAAATATGCACACAAATGATAGTGTGAAGCATATTATTTAAACAAATCTGTTGTTTATTATCAAAGAAGAAGAAAAATTTTTATTGGAATGAAGTACAAATGCATATACGCCACCAAAATGGCCAAAAACATTTTTTTTTATTTTACACCAAATTTAGTCCTTTATAATTTATTCGCTTAACGCCTTTTTGTAGACTATGTACAAAACGAGTAAAATTGAAAAAAATGGCTACGAATAGCTCAAAATGGAGACTAGAAAATTATAGCTTTTTTTTTTTGGTTTACGCATAATTTCCTGCTCTACAACTTTGTAATTACTCGAAATTGAGTCTACTTTAATTAAAATTCAGAATATTTTTTCGTGAAATTAACACGTTCTAAAGCAGAGATACAAGCTTCATCAGAATTGGGGGTTTCCGCCCCTTTTTTCCAAAACATCTGGTTTCTTTGTAGGACTATAACTCGGCAATCTATTTAAAATAAGAAAAATTTTTTCCTTCAATTTTTTTTAGAATTTTCTCTTGTATAATTGAGGTGTTGAACATTTTGCCTAAAAATGAAACTTCTCGGGGACGCACGGTTGTCATTTCTAGAAAACTTGGAATTTTTATCAGGACCCCTTAATAAACAATTTTAGCTGAAAAACGCGAATTACTTACTTAATACGGTGAAAATACCTCTTTTCGTACGAGATGCGTGGACTAAATTCTATTTTCAATTGAGTATTCATTTTTTAAATTTAAAATTCGATTCTTTTGGTAGAAATTAATTTTCTTTTATGAAAATTCATATTTTAGTTTAAAATTCATCTATTTGGTTGAATATTATTTGACTAACTGGAAATGAACCTAAATTTAATTTTTGGTTGGCAATTTATCTTATTTACTTGAAAATTCGTTTATTTTGTTAATATTAATATAATAACGTGGCAAACACTGATTCTTCTGTTTTGAGTGACGTTTATTGCAATTTTGTTTTGTTTTAACGATACTTTGATTGGTTTTCGACAATGAGATGCAGCTCATGATTTAGCATTATTTTTTAACCTGAAGGCTGTTTTCGTTCATTGTACATTTTTAAACTCCTGTGATAAGTAGGTGATGTGAACAAATTCCTACCTTACCAACACTTTTTTTATTTCATAACGTATTTTCACCAGAAGTGCCACATCGTTTTTTTGTAAATAATTTTTTTTTTGCTTTTTTCATAATTATTAAAATTTAGGACCAGACCCACGTTTCTTGATGCTTCCTATTTATTATCCCAAATTTTCACCTCGATTTGGCGCTTCGTGTAAAAATATGTTAAGAAATAAAAAAAGTGCCGGTAAGATAGAAATTTGGTCACGTGACCGACTCGTTACATGGCCTTAATTAGATAAAATTATTTTCTTTTCATGTGTTTGGGCTTATTTTCTGCATTTTGCGTATTTTGTTTCATTTTGACAAAAAAGAACTACTCCTGACCTTTTTATAAATGGTTTCAGTATCTAATGATTTAAAAACCATAAAATTTATTTTATTACCTTTAAATTAAAAAACTGTTAATGCGGTTAAATTGCTACATTATTCTTTTATCAAGAATGTTATACACTAGGGTGGTATAAAAATGGATCATGATATTTTTTCTCTCGAATTTTCATACATATTTCCCGGAGATTCGTTCGCATTCACAAAAAAATTAAGCCATGAAAAATGATATTAAGAAGTGGCGCAAGCCCCATAAAGTTTAAAAAGCTTTTCCCATTAGAAAAAAGACGTTTCGTAAATTTCATTCAGAATCGCCAATATTAGATGAATCGAGTTGAATCTCAACATTTCTCTCCAAAATAGCCATAGAAGACGAATAAAATATTACTTCTCAAATATCTCCACCACAAGTCTTTTTTATAGGGCTCCAAAAACACCCCACTTGTGAAAAAATGGGTTTTGCGAGCTTACGGCGCTAATTATGACTTTTTGCTGTTTTTTAATGCAAATTGTTTCTTGTACATAAAATAGTACTTTATACTGATGATTAGATGCTTATGTACATTTTTTAAACAATCTATTATTGTTTTCAAGAATTTTTATAAATTTTTCTTTTTATTGGCAATATTATAACAAAGATAAAAAATCGTTGCTTTAAAAACAATTTTTCATGTTTTGTCAAATTTTCGATTAGAGATTATTATGATGATTATTATTATTATTGTTCGATTATTTTCATTAACGTTAATACATCAAATAATTGATAATTATTTTGAATAATATTATCGTTGAATAATGCTAAAAATGTATGTTTTTTAAATGTTCAACTTTTTGTTCACTTTTCAATTAGAGTGAACTGATAATTAATTCGAGTTAACAAAAATATTTGTTTAAACAATTTTTTATAATTGTACAATGTGCGGACAAACTGCGCACAAAGGCGTGGTTTTTCTAAAATGTTTAACATTGCTTTGCCTTTTCAGTTGTAAGCAAATAATAAATAAACACTAGAGAGAAACATATTTTAAATGATCTCTTTCTTTTTCATAAATATATTTTTCTGGAAGGGAGGGGGGCTGATATCAAAATATGTTCAATTCTTATTTTTTACGCTTTGCAATAAACTTTTTTTTGCATTTTAAAACAAAAGTTTTACAAGTCATTTATAGACTCAGGAATCCTGGCTACTTCTAATGATTCCATTCTTTGTTTTTGTCTCTTGTGTAAGATAAACTTTTTATTTAAATTCATTTTTTTATATTGGGAAAGAGCGAACATGGTTGTTAAAAAAAAGTACAATACTATTTAAAAAATGATTCTTTTTAAGGTTTAGTTATTATTTGTTCATAACTAAAAAGTTGAAGCAAAACCAAAGATTTCTAGCTCTACTCTAATAGAAGATAGTTTTAAAAATAATCAATTGTTTAGATAAACATGTTTGTTAACTTGTATTAATTAATACCTTAATAAGTTAAAATTGGACAAGAGGCTTATGAGGTTAGAAAAAAATGTGACTTCGTTGCACTTATCTAAGACAAAATAGTTATAAACAATTATAAATTTTGTAAAAACCACATTTGTTAACTTGCATTATTTATTCCTTTTATATGTAAAAAGTAGGTAAAAAATTGAAAATTTCAGAAGAAACCGCAACTATTTGGCATTGATAAAGAAATTTCTAAAAAAAATTTGTTTAAATAATCATTCTTGCTAAATTTAATCAATTATTAACTCATTTTAAATGTAAAGTAGACGAATAATTGTAAATTTAAGAAAAAGCCTAAAATTTCTAACATTATTCAAATGAAATATCATTACTAAAAAACAATTATTTCGTTTACTATGTTTGAATAATTTACTTACCTTAATTGTAAAGTGGACAGAAAGTGGAAAATTTGTAAAAAAAACCACGAGTTTCTATCTCTATTGTAAGAGAAAATTGCTCAAAACAAAAATAGGCGTTTTGGTACCCTATTAATCAGACTTAACGGGATGTGATTTTTTTTGTTTATGACAAATGTTTGGAAATAAATATAAAATAAATGGAAACAAATTCTAGAAAAAATGTGGACAACCCTATTATACATATATTAATGTAGGCCCTGTTCATCCTTATACAAATGAAAATTTAAATTAAGTGGCGGAATATTAAAATAAATGTTTAATAACCTATTACATCTATCTAATATTAATTTTTTAATTTTCCCTTAGTAATATCTAAAGTTTTTATTTAATAGTAATTTTGCCAAAATTAAAAACACTTTATTTTTAGGTTCACCTTTGTCTTTGGTAAACGTAAGATTTCTGAAATACTTTATAAGTACTAGGAAATCTGTATCATCATCGGAGTGTTAAATGACCGATCAGATGATATACTTATCACATCACATGAAAATAGATACATAGACTATCGGTCTAAGGTACCCTTCAAATTCAGAAAATTTCGTTTTTCTAAAATATTTTAACATAAATTTTATCTGCGAGAAAAGTTCCCTGCCCTTCTCTCCGTTCGGAATTAAGCTTAGGTCTTCCGATTGCCGATTCAGTGCTATACACACTAAGCTACTTGAGAGATCGCAAAAAGAATCTTTTTCCACATACGTGCTATATGGCAAGGTTTTCTCTAAAGAGTCATTGATTTAAGATAAATGAAATCAATATCATCATCGGGATGCTAAATGACCGATTAGTTGAGATACTTATCATATTACATGATAATAAGTATCTACACTATCGACCTAAGATACCTCTCAAATTGCGAATTGATTGTTTCTGTAAAATGTTTTAAATTAAATTTTATCTGTGAAAAACTATCACTTTCCTTCGCTCCACTTGCAATTAAATCCAGATCTTCCGATTTCCGGTAGGGTGCTCTACCCACTAAGCTACTGTACTCTCTAAATTTGAATCAGTTAAAATGTTCACTAATTTCAATTAGTGGCTCAATTCTAGCTATGAATTAGTAGTTTATGATAAATTAGTCATTGTTACTGATAAATTAGTAAAAATAACTGCTCCATAGCTAGAATTAAGCCACTGATTAAAATTGGTAAAATTTTTAACTAATTCAAATTTAGAGAGTAGAGATCGAAAGAAGAATCTTTTTTCACAGACACGGTAAATGTCAAGATTTTTTTTAAGAGTCATAGACACATCATATAGGAAATCTCTCTTATCATCGAGATTTAAAAAAATGAAGTTCGATCGCAATTATATGAAGTACTCGCTCGAATACATAACACTGTAGTATCTCATCTGTCCGCCAGGCAGCACACGTCTTTAGAGGGCAAAAAAGGCCAGTAGGGCCCTCTATTTCCCGAGAGGCCCAACTACTTCATATTTTAAAGTGAAAAACTAGCGATGAAACTTAAATATGGGGAACGGGAGTGAAAAAATATAATATTTATTTAGAAGGGTGGGTTGTAATGTATTCGAGCGAGGAGTAGTTATTTAGAGTGATTTTTCGTAAAAAAGAAAACAAAAATTTGCTGAGGTATTTAAGTTTCAAATTTTATTAAGTAGTTTCATTGAACACAAATTTTGGAAAAACACTGGTGTTGCTAATGATCGAACGTTTATCAAATCTAGCAAAGACCTGAGAGAGATCTGACCACCCTGCGGTACGTCTTATAGTATCGAAATCTAGGCCTTTTTCGAAGGCCGCTGACGTCGAAGCATGGCGCGTTGACTGTGCAGAAAAATGGGAAACATCTACTTCGCTTTTAGCCAATTATTTTTAACCCATCTACTAAGAGTTTGGGTACTAACTGCATGAAACGGTTTTTTGATAGATACGAAAAGCTGGTCACAGTTGCCTCTTAAAGTTTTGGTACGATCAAGGTATAATAAGATCTTAGAAACTACGCATAATCTAGGTCTATCTGTGAACTCTTGTAGCTGTAGATTCGGCTGGAGGCGCCCTGGCCTAGAAGTCTTTACAATGTCGGGAATGGTAATTACTAAGCCATTCATGACGCTCTTAATATTACTTATCTTGATTTTTGTCAAAGTCTGCGCTTTGAGCAGTGCTTAACATAAGAAGCATTGCTGTCTTAAAAGTTAAATTTTGAAAATTAGCAATATCAAGCTCCTCTAATTAATCTAAGACAATGGAAACGTTCCAAGTTGTGGCATATTTTGGCCTTGAGGGCCTTAGCTTAAAAACTCCCTTAAAAAATCTAGTAATAGTGGGGTGCTCGCCCACCCGATTTTTTGAAATTAATGAGATTGCACTCCTATAGGAGTTCAACGTGGCATAAGAAGCCCTTGCAGAGAACCGTGCTGTAAAAAATATAAAGACCCCCCTTGGTTCAGTGTCCAAAAAAAGAAGATGATATGCTTGCGTAAAGGCCCTCTAAAGCTTTAACGCGCTTCTGTATTGTTTTAATGTGGATTTTCTGAGCGAAGCTAAAACTATATCCAATGCCTGAGTGGGGATATTTTTCTTTACGAATGTTTTATAGATACTCTGCTCACAATCAAACTCATGTGCTCTAACCATGGGTGTGGGTGAGACCTAAACAGTGATAACAACAAATATTTCTTAGCTTTTAGAATTATAGGTTTACCTACCATTAGGCTTTCGAAAAGTGGAAACCAGGGCTGATTTGTCCAAAAGGGTACTACTAGAATACCATATGTCTGTTCTCGTTTAGCTTTGACAAGTGCAGTGAGAATCAAGGAAAAAGGTAGAAATGCATAAAAGTAAAAATCTGACGAAGGAATTGTGAAAGCATCAACGTATTAAGAGCTTTTCTCTGGATTCCAGGAAACAAAATTTTTACATTTTGCGTTGTCCTGAGAAGCAAACAGATCAAATGTTGGGCTGTCCGAAATTTTTAGCAATCAATTGATAATAACAATGATTTAATTCCCACTCAGTGTCAAAATTAGTAATTCCAGACAATCTGTCTGCAACCACATTATTTTCTGATGGAATATACGATGCTAGTAAAATAATTCTCCTAGCTTCAGCCCATTGCCAAATGTCTCTAGCAAGTTTTGAAAGCTTACTAATCCTGATGCCACCCACTTTATTAATGTATGAGAGCGCAGTTGTGTTATCTACCCTAATCAAAAGTTGAGAATCTCTAATGTCTGAAGCTAATGACTGTAAGGCTATTTTGACTGTCAGTAATTCTAAATAATTAATGTGATGTTTCTGTTCCTCTATAGTCCAAACCCTAAAAACTTACCTAGTACCATTTGTGGTTCCCCAAACAGTAGTTGAAGCATCCGTAAAAATAGTCATAGCAAAGGATCTATTCTTAATATAATGAATACTGTCCTTGATAACCACCTTAATTCTTCATTAACCGAATCAAATATGTTCATAAATTTATTGAAAGAATAATCGTTGAAAATTAGCTGAAAAATCTTTTCTTTTTCTAAAATTTTGGTGTATAGTCAACCGTATTCAACTGCAGGACAACAGGAAATCAATTTACCAATTATGTGTGCAAAATCTCTGATTGTACAAGCTTTAAATTCCAAGAAGTTGTTAATTAAGAAAAGAATATTATCCCGTTTTTCTTGAGGTAATTTAATAGCGTATTTCTTCGTATCAATGATAAACCCTAAGAATGTACCTTTAGTAGTTTGTATTAAATTTGATTTTTGCTAGTTAATGAAAAATCCTAATTCTTATAACAGATTGTCTCGTCAACATTGCGTGTACATTTATCGAAAGTACTTTTTATGCGCAAAATATCATAAAGATATATTACTGATGTAAGGACCCGATTTCTAAGAAATTTAGTCACTACCTTCATTAGCTTAGTAAATACAAAGGATGCAGTACAAAGTCCAAGCGGAAGGCAAACAAATTCGTATAAAATATTATTAAAACGAAATCTGAAGTATTTTCTACTTCTTGGATGAATAGGAATAGTTAGGTAAGCATCCTGCTAATCTATGGAGCTTAAACAATAACCCGGGAATATTAATTGTACCGTAGTTCAAAGGTCCTCCATTTTAAATTGTTGTTTAACAACCAGATTATTAAAAGATTTAAAATTTAAAATAAATCGATAAGGACCGTTTGGGTTTTTGCGCAGAAAATAGGGAGATACAAATTGACCTTTGCATTCGGGGCATCTAACGATAGCTCCTTTATTAATTAGAGCCTATATAGCGATTTGTGTATTCAAAAATTGCTCTTGATTTAGAAAAGGGTTAAAGGTTTGGTCATTGTTGACCCTGCGTAGGTCAGTTTTAAGTGGAATTTTGTAACCTGACACACAACTTAGTATAAATTTATCGTTTGTTATTTCTGACCATTTGTTATAAAAGTATTTTAAGCAACCCGCTTGAAAACTTACATTCATTGGGGTTTCTTCTCCGTTTTCTGCATCGGAGCGCCTTGTTGAGATGGCCCTTGAGCTCTGGGGTTCAAAAACTGTTGCCTGTTTCTGAAAAACAGCCGTTGTCTCTGACGTCCTCTTAAAGAGTAGTGTACCTCTGCTAGTGAACGTCTCGGAAATGGGGTCTTCAAGTTTAAATTTTGCTTCCCTGGAGTCTGTGCACCGGGCTTAGTAGGCAGTTGCACCTTAAGGTTCTCTCCTAATTTATTTATTGCCTTGGTTTCTTTAATCTTTTTTGTTGACTCCTTTCCGTAGAGAAACTCATCGATCTTTGTTTCTTTTAAAACTGCCTTGGTTTCTCTTGATAATCCAGGTTCAATGAAGGCCTTTCGAGAATTAAATTGTTTGTGAATGATCGCAGTTAAGAATCTCGCAGAATCACATAGATTAGTCTCTAGCTAAAGCGGACTCCTTCATAGTGACTGAAATCTGTGTGCTTAGTTTGGGAGCTTCAAATTCTTTGAGGCAGGCATATTTTTTATTTAGAGATTCAAAGTCCTCCTTGTTTAGGCCTTCCTTGCAGAAAAAATCCCAGCGCTTAATAATTTCCGCTCGAACTGACATCTTTAAAGCCTGACATTCTGTCGGATGCTCGCCCAGCTAAGGATAAAATAATTTTTTAGACCACTTTACATAATTTTTCTTCAGAAACAAAGTCATAAGATAAAGTAGAAGCATTTAATCTGACCCCAAGTAATGTATTGGCTGTTTTGCCACACGTGCAAACTCTATAAGTATTTTTATGTTTTGCCACACAAGCAAACACGAAGGAGATGATGTTATTATAAAAAATCTCTGGTACTTTATCCCGTTTAAATGATCGATTTCTTTGGGTTTTTATAAATAGGGAGTGATTAGGCGATCCTGAAAATAAATTCTTATGCAAATTCTGCTAAAAAAACCCTACCTGTATATATTTTAATTTGATTCTGTTCATCAATGTTAAAATAAAAAATCTTTCATACTTTAACCCATTTAAAATATCGATTTCCTTGATTTAATAATCAGTGGATGATTAAATGAACCTGTAAATAAATTCTAATGCAAATCCTAATGAAAAATGCTATCTGTATATATTTTAAAGTGATTCTGTTCATCAATGTTATAATAAAAAATCTCTGGTACTTTATCCCGTTTAAGTACCGATTTCCTTGGTTCAATAATTAGGGGATGATTAAATGACCCTGAAAATAAATTCTACTGCAAATCCTGATAAATAAGGCTACCTGCATATGTTTTAATGTGATTTAATAAGTCTGATCTTTTGTGATTTATTCCTTACGAAAAGTTAATTTCTCTGCTTCTCTAAATAAGGGATGATTAAACAACCCCTTGACTTGCACACTTCCTCTACTTATCTGAAAGTTATTTCATACCCTAGTAATTGAATAAAAGATACCTAGTGATTTTAGTTACTAAGAAATGATAATTTCCATACTTGGGTGTTTGAGGTATGAAAACACCCTTATATCATGGTGTATACCCCATAAACCGTTTATCTTTCTAGATCTTGGATATGAATCTTTTATTTTGGTAGGAATGATAGTAAAACTGTGCAAGTTTGAACCAAATTCAACTATTAGTTTAGGAGAAAATAACTTTTCACGAAAATCAGCATTTTTCTATTAAAATACATGTAAAAATTGAAACTTTGACAATTGTTTGTAAAAAAACTGTTTATTTTTCTTACTTTTTTTCTTCGAATTATTGCTTTGCAGGTTCGAAAATACAAAAAAAATTTTTTTTAGAATTTTTCACCGGTGGCCCTTTAACTGTACATTTGGTGCGGGGTCCTTTCACATTGCTTGTAAAAAATTTTTTCTTTTGAAAAAAGAAGCTCAATTAAAAAAAAGTTATTTTTTCTAAAAAGTTCTACGTTTTTATATTCGAAGGAAAGACTTCATGTGTTTTACTTTTTAAACAAACATTTTGGCTTGAAAATCTTAAAAATCTGTTCAGCCGTTCAAGAGAAAGATGTTGATGAAATTCGATGTGCGACCAAAATATGGGGATAACATAAGGGCTATACAAAAATTTATTTAATAGCAAAAAAATGAGTTTTAATTTTTATTGGTCTAATAGGGATAAATTGACATAAACAAAAAGTTCAAACTCGAATAAAAAAACTGGTAATCAAAAAATTATAATCAATGCAGATTCTCGCTATACTAGAAAAATGCTACAATACTATAAGTCGAATTCTTGGCTTTGCATACTTCTTTTTTCATGAGCCAATCATAATCGTCTTTAATGTCCATATTTTTCCTAAAGGAAAAAATTCTCTGACAAAGGGATAAGTTCGCGACCTTTATTTATTTACAATATTTATAGTAATTATTAGCAACTTAAATTAAATATAAAGTAACCACAATTGGCATTATACGTCGAAACCATTTTATAAACTCATACTATTATTCTTGTATTTTTCGGGAAAATCAATACAAAATACACATGTTTTGTGAATTTAAGATGACAAAAAAGACAAATAATAAGCATAACTTTCCTCATAATATCTGCATTCTGCATATTAGAATTTCGTTTGTTCCATCTTCTTTTTGTCACTCATTAAATCTAAAACTTCTTCCAAATTTTTACCTTTAGTTTCAGGAACAATACTGACGAGAATAATAGGTCCAATAATACACGCGCCAGAAAATACAAAAAAGCTGGTATAAATACCAACTGTCATGTTTAAGAAAGGTAGCAACATTTTTACAGAAAACGAAGACAGCGTTCCAACAATCGATGTAAGAATTGTAGCAACGCCTTTTACTTTGACTGATAAAAGTTCTCCCGAATATATGAAGGGCATAGTAGAGAGTCCAACATTACATGAAAATTGGGTTAAAACCAAAAATACCAAGGGCATCCATGTTATATTAGACACATCATATTTTAGAAACAGTTTCAAAAAGAAGAACAATCCTACTATTCCTAACCCAAGTGCAGTTGTAAATCCAGAAAATAAATATATTGGTTTTCTTCCCCATTTATCGCTCAATCGAAAAGCTGGTAATCCTGCAAATATTTGCACTCCTGTTAGGATCATTGCTGCATGTCCCGGTGTGATAGATGAACCACTGTAGCTGAAAATTTCCTGAGTATAGGATTGAATTGCTACTTGGCCTGTAAATACGTATATTATTTTTGTAATTGATATAATTATCACAGCTCTGCGACTACCCTTATCAATAAAAATTTCTCGTAAACTACTATTTTTTGATTTTCTACTTTCGATGATAGCCTCTTTCATTCTTTTAATATCTTCCATAACCATCTCCTGATTTTTCACTCCTGACAATTTCATAAGGGTATTGATAGCTTCCTCATCTCGGCCTTTCAATAAATAAAAGTATGGCGTCTCTGATATTAATGGAAACATACATATTGCAGTCATTGGTACACTCATCATAATCAAGTTCATATTTTTGTAGGTTAGATATGCTCCAAGTGCATTAATGACGAAAACACCACCATTCATAAATATCTTGTCTAAAGAGAGGAATGAACCTCTAATATTTTTTTCAGAAATTTCTCCAATGTAGATAGGAAGCATACCGAACGTTCCTCCTATGCAAAATCCAGCATAAAGTCTTGCTATTAATAAGATTGTGTAATTATAAGAAAGATTTACTAGAATCCAAGATATTAGTTGCAGGAGACCTAATACTAGAAGTGTATACTTTCTTCCTATTCGATTTATAAGCATAGGAACAGGTATACTTCCAAATAGGGCAGAGATGTTTATAACAGATGGGAGCCAGGAACTCTCTTCCACTGAGACAGGAAATTCTGATTTTTCACTTATTAGATAGGGTAATGCCGGAGAAGGCCATGCTGAAACTGCGCCAACATCTATCATTAATATGTAACCTATAAAAATTATTTAATTGTTAGTAAAGATTATAAAATTATTGATAAATGATTGCTTGTTTTGCAAATTCTTACCGGGCAGGATAGACATAAACTGAAAAAAATAAGCTTTCCTTCTTTGAGGTTTTCCACCGGCATCTTCTTTCATATTAATAACCGTAATAGTTGAAGAATAATTTCTGCAAAAAAAGGTTCAATGTATCTTCATTTTGAAATTTCTCTGGTTATGAAAATTTTGAAGTTAAGTTGTTAAAATAAGACTTGTGTGACTCGAAGCTTCATAAGGAAAAATATTATCTACTAGAATGGAAATTGCATGCGACATAATTCTATCTTTACTTGCACTTATCAATCTTGAAACAAACACGCTAAATCTGCAGGTATTAATTCCATATGCAAGCGAATTATCCAAAAATATAACAGTATTTTTTTTTCTCATAATATGACAGATTTCGCAGAACTTTTGATATCTACTGAAGACGGAAAACAAAAGTAGGCATTAAGCTCTTCACCTTTGTAATATTGCTTTTAAATTTTTTTTCTTATTATTTATATATGTTACAGGCAAAGTATATAATCCGGTAATATAAATATATAATTAAAAATTTGTCATAAGGACAACCGCAGGATTTCGCCGGGAGCGGGTGTTAATCTGAAAAATTGCACCCGATTCCAGCGAAATCGCAGTAAAATTTCAGCCACAACCACGTCTCACAACCGTGAGATAGGTGGTTACAGTCTTTAAAGGAATCAATACGACGATCCAACAAAAGCCTCGTGCACCCTAAGAACACGGAGCGACCCAAGGACAACCGCCCTCTGCATTATTCCCGCAAGTGTTCTAGCATATTGTTGACACGCAGGGATGCTCTTTAGGCCATTAGCAAGTGAAAAATTGGCACCTCCAAGAGCGCCGATGATAAGGACGATCAGTTTAACAGAATATTCCGGGTACAATCGTTGCAACTCCCTTATAAGGTCTCGATACCTCTCTTTCTTTTCATTCTCCTTGGCTATGATGTTTTTGTCAGCTGGTGCCGAAAATTTGATAACGAACATGGTTCGCTTCTCGAAGTCAAGAAGAACCATGTCAGGCATCGAGTGAGCAACAGAATGAATTGTCGAGAATATAAAGTTCCAGTATATGCGGCACTTCCCATTCTCGACAATTGACTCAATTTCCCTAGGAGCATTTAGGGGAGCGATATTAAGG
>NC_046659.1:99039362-99040725 GCF_010883055.1 Belonocnema kinseyi | reverse complement strand
AAAGCTTTCCGATAATCAATTCAGGCCATCGATAGGTCACGCTGGTAGAATGCTGCATCTTTGCAGACACATCTATCAATGAGCAGGTTCTCCCGACATCCGCCTACGCCTTTCTTTGAGATTCGTTGTCCATACATTTCTTGCCACACAGGTTCAATTGCCCGAACAATCCTATCATTTAGGATAGCTGTGAATATTTTATAAAGCGTGTTCAGACAAGTTATTGGCCTGTAGTTCTTCGGGTCCAGTCTATGCTGAACTTCGTAGATTTCTCTCTAAAATACTTCGACCTCCTCTAGTTTGGTTGGGTGTTCGACAGTAACTGGAGGGTCTTGGAAGAGTCGAGATGGGTCAGAGAGAAACTGTTGATTTTCTCTGACCCACCTCTTCCTCCGCTCTAGACTTCTCTTAGCGTCAGATATTATACGTATTCTCTCAACAATATGCTGCCTGATGGTCAGCAGCTTTGACTTGTTAAGTGTGTGATAACGGGTCCGGAGTTCGCGCGCGAACTTTCGAACCTTGGCAGTAAAATTCCTGCCAGATGTCATGTAATCAATCACACATTGAATGCGGGACGCGTATTGTCTTGCCCAGCCTATCTTTATGGCAAGTTGACGCATTCGTCCTTTGGTCTTATGATCAACCGTTGGTTTTGTTTTACGATTCGCATCGGCCAAAGCTCTCGCTGCATTGTACACACAATAATTGATAGCCCAGAGGTCGGATTCTCCGGAAAAATGTCCACGAAGCTCGTCATCCATTTCAGCCAGATCTTTAGGCTTGAGAGAAACCTTGGTGTTGATGTTTCTCCGGGTCGTAAAGCAGCGCTCTTCATTTATTGAATGCCTGCCCGCGGTTGGTCTTAGTGTCGCCTCTCTTTCTCTGTTGCCGGCTTGTCCTAACTATGGTAGAGTAGGCGTTCCGATTACATAGCCCCTTTTACCGAGTAGTTCAGCATGGCTTCGCAGACGTTGCTGCGAAAAGTGCGATAGCTCCGGGTGTTGCTCGCACCACAGAGCATGCAACCGTGCCATGTAACCGACCCATTGTCGGGAGCCCTGCGCGTTCTGTTTTTTTGAACCGCACTGACTACAACTATGTTTGGTGTTGTCATTGTTGTTCCCACGAGAAGCTAGTTAAAGGGGTTCATCCATCCTTGTAGAGCCCCGCATGCAAGGATAAGGCTGCGTACTCTGAGAGGTCGACCGGGACCATCCCTGGACAATTGTGCGCGACTGCCTTTTTATTTTTGCGACCATATTCAGCAGAAACCCTTGGTACAGGGACCCTCTATCCCTCACCCGAGGACGCGTTCGGTGGCTTTGTCATAGGCCCTTCGGTTTGATTCTAGAAAAATCAA
>NC_046659.1:99013143-99039262 GCF_010883055.1 Belonocnema kinseyi | reverse complement strand
GCATTATATATAATGCCCAATGGAGTCCAGACAAAGTGTTTAATACCCTCTAGAATACACATTGCCTAGACATTATATGTAATGGCCAGAAGAGACAAGGCAAAGTGTGTAATAAATATTTTACATTTGAGAAGTTTCTGCTTGTTTTGAACTTCTATTATTTTGGTGATTTTAAGATATAAAGATGTTTTTTTATTATTCGTAATAAGACATGTTTAAAAAAATTATTTGTTTAACCAAACGTTTATTACAGTGTTTTAAAAACAAATGCTCAAGTTCAGTTTTAAAAAAAATCCACTAAAAGCTCTTTAAATATAGAAATGGCATCTCTCTAAGTTTTTGAGAAATAATAAAAAATGTGTTAACAATTTTTCTACTTCTTTTTATTTGTTTCAGTACGAAGCAAAATTGATTTTTTAAATATCAGCCCCAGAAGTCTGTTTTACAGGGTCCCAAAAATACCATAATTGGAAATTGGGCTTGCGAGTTTTTTGCGTTAATTATTATTTTCTTGCGGTTTTTTAAAATACATATTGTGTATAATACATAAAATACTACCTTCTAGTAATAATTAGTTGTTAATATAAATTATTTAAACAATTCATATTTTTTAGAAATATTAACTTAGAATAGGTTTCGGAAGTCGTGGATTTTGGAATTATGCAACTTATTTTCAACATTTCAATTAGAGTGGGGTGATAATTAAATCAAGTTGATAAAAATAATTGTTTAAGCAATTTGTTATAATTATTCAGAATCTTAATAGTCTGAATAATGCTACAAAGTTGTAAGTTTTTCTGAAATATTCAACATGTCCACATTTTGTAATTACTGTGAGGTAATAATGCTTTCGAAATAACAAACCTAATCGTTTAAACAAATTACTGTTGCTTATAACTATCTTTTCGTATGATAATGCTAGACAATTGCGATTTTTCCTGAAATTTTTAATCCACTGCGTACTTAGAATGAGGGAATAATTAATGCAAATGTGAAAAGTGGATAAAAAGAAAAAAATTTAAAAAAAACAGCAACTATCTAGCATAAATAAAGAAGATAGTTATAAACTATAATAATTTTTTTTAAACAATAATGTTTGTTAAATTGTATCCATTATTATCTGATACTTGAAAAGTAGATAAAAACTGGAAAATGATATAAAAAACTGCAATTTTCCAGGGTTATTCTAAGAGAATATTATGATAGATAATAATCAATTTTAAGAAATCGCATGTTACCAATCTTTGTAAAATTTAATGAGCTCAGATATTAAAAAAAAACGTCAGCATCAGATGAGCCTGGTAAATTAAATATTGATAATACTATTCTAGATTGTTTTATGGGACAAAGTTTTTTTTTAATTTTACTGAAAAATAAAGTTTTGAACCCATATGTCTTTATGAGTAAAAAAAAAGTTCAGTGTCAATCAACATGCCATTCTAATATGCCATGTTTTTATAAATATCGAGTAAGCCATTCTTGAATTCTATAAGTGTTCGTCAATTTATCAGGCCCGTATTTAAATACATCATTATATTCAAAGACAAGATTATATACTTTACCTATCTCGTGCCGGACATATATAATGCCAAGGGATAATATAGAATGCCTAGGAAATGCATATAATAAGTATTCAATTACATACTTTGTTTGAAATGGCCAGGCATTATATAAAATGCCTAGGGATTATATATAATATATGCATTATATACTTTGCCTTAATATATACAGTTTTCGTCAAACAATGGTTGGTCTCAAATAAAGCACCGATTTTTATATTTTGATATTCTGCTAAATAAATAAGTAAATACATTGTATAGATCATACTTTAATTAAATTAGGTTAATATTGTTTGTAATTAAGGATCAAGCGGTAATTATATGAAAACAATTTATAATTGAATAGGAGAATTTATAGTTTTGTATTTAGTAGAATCTTACGATTAGGACTCAGTTTATATTCTTATTACTTTGCAGCAATTTTTTAAAAGTATTTTAAGTTTTTAACTTACGGTTGTTTCTTCTTCTCACATAAGTCACTTTCTGCTGAAAAATGAAATAATGCTTGAATCTATAGATGTTTTCTTATCAGTTTCGAAACATTATCTCAATCTATTTTGAAGACAATTAGTCTCTTTACTTGTTAACATCTATGCTGCATTATGAATGATAAACCGAATGTTCGAATTAATTAAAATCGTTGTATTAAACCCCTAATCTTGTTTATATCTTCTTTTAGATATATGTTTATTTACTTGAAAGTAACGTGTACCATTGAGACCAACCTTTATACGTTACATTTTTATCATATTATTAAATTACTATTGAATGATCTGAATGAAGGTTTAGAGTTCGACAATGTCTTACTTTTGAAAGTAGATGTTAACTTAAGGAAAAAAAGGCTTTTTATTTTCAAATGCATTCTCAAATACATTTTTCGTCTTTAATGTAAACATCTTCTTAAAAAGAAAAAGAATTCTTTGACCAACGGGTTAGTTCCAAATCCTAATTTTATTATTTATTATTATAACAATTATTGGAAATTGAACTTAAATATGAAGCAAATGCAACTAGTGTTATGCAGCGAAACAATTTTACCAATTGACATGATTATTTCTATATTCTTTGGGATAAATTATGAAAGAATACACGTTTTTAATTTTATGTTAGGTGATAAATCTAAAAACAATAAGCAAGACTTTTTTCATAATATCTGCGTTCTACATATCAGAAGCTGATATGAAGATACCTTCCAGAACTAAAATATTTTTTACAGTTGATTTAACACTGAATAAAACAAATTCTTTCTCTTCTTTAAAGCTTTAAAAAAATAATCTTAACGGAATCTCTTTTACAAAATTTAGATAAGCATTTTTACTTTATTTGCTCAAATGATGGAAATTTTACTTTTCAGCTTATTTATTTTTTTACTTGTTTTATGAAATTATTTTTTATTATAATTTTTGGAAGCAGCATGTTCTTAATTTATTACTTATTGCAAATTAATATTATTGAATTGATTGTCCTTTAATGCTATTTATTTTTTCCTTTTTCTTCTCGCCACTCATTAAATCTAAAACTTCCTCCAAATTTTTACCTTTAGTTTCAGGAACAACACTAACGAGAATAATAGGTCCGATAATACCCGCCCCAGCAAATATAAAAAAACTTGTATAAATACCAAATGTCATGTTTGAGAACGGAAGCAACATTTTTACAGAAAACGAAGATACGCTTCCAACAATCGATGTGAAAATTGTAGCTACTCCTTTCACTTTAACTGATAAAAGCTCTCCCGAATATATAAGCGGCATGGAAGAGAGTCCAATGTTACACGAAAATTGATTTAAAACTAAACCGGCTAATGGCATCCATGTTATATGAGAAACATCATATTCTATAAACAGTTCCAAAAAGAAAAACAAACCTACTATTCCTAATGCAAGTGCAGTTGTAAGTCCCGAAAATAAATATATTGGTTTTCTTCCCCATATATCACTTAATAGAGAAGCTGGTATTCCTGCAAATATTTGCACTCCTGTTATCATCATTGCTGCATGTCCTGGTGAGATAGATGAACCACTGTAGCTGAAAATTTCTTGCGTATAGGATTGAATTGCTGCTTGGCCTGAAAACACATATATTATTTCAGCAAGTGATATAATTATGATAGCTCTGCGACTGCCCTTGTCTATAAACATCTCTCGAAGGCTATTATTTTTTGATTTTCTACTTTCGATGATTGCCTCCTTCATTCTTGTAATATCTTCCATCACCATTTCCGGATTTTTTACTGCTGACAATATCATAAGTGTATTGATGGCTTCCTCATCTCGATCCTTCATCAAGTAAAAGTATGGCGTCTCTGACATTAATGGAAACATACATATTGCAGCTATTGGTACAGCTATCATAATCAAGTTCATAGTTTCGTAGGGTAGAAATGCTCCAAGTGTGTTGATGACGAAAGCACCGCCATTCATGAAAATTTTGTCTAAAGAAAGAAAAAAACCTCTGATATTTTTTGCAGAAATTTCTCCAATGTAGATTGGAAGCATACAGAATGTCCCTCCTATTGATACTCCAGCAAGAAGCCTTGCTGCTAAAAGGATAGTATAATTATGAGAAAGATTTACTAGAATCCAAGATATCAGTTGCAGGACACCTAATACTAGAAGTGTATACTTTCTTCCTATTCGATTCATAATTATAGGAGCAGGTATATTTCCAAACAAGGCAGAGATGTTGATAATAGATGGAAGCCAGGAACCTTCTTCGATTGAGACAGGAAATTCTGATTTATCTCTTGTTAAATAGGGTAATGCCGGAGAAGGCCACGCTGAAACTGCACCGACATCTATCATTAATATGTAAGCTGTAAAAATTATTTATCTTAGTTAGGATTATATCATTATTGATAAATGATTGTTTATTTTGCAAATTCTTACCGGCCAAGATAGACATAAATTGAAAAAAATAAGCTTTTCTTCGACGAGATCTATTGCCGTCATCTTCTTTCTTGTTAATAACAGTAATAGTTGAAAAATAATTTCTGCTAAAAAAGTATTTGTGTAGCTTCATGTTCAAATTATTTTTATCATCAACATTTTGAAGCTTAACTGTTACGATAAAACTTGTGTCACTCAAAGCTTGGTATGGTAAAATGTTATCTCTAGATTTTTTCTTATCAAATTCCAAATATTATAACTATAAATTTTCAAGACAATGTTCCGCTTTGCTCGCTTGTTTCTATGCTACGTTATAGATTATGAGCTGAATCTTCGAATCAATTAAAGATCATTAAACTTGTGACATTGATAAATTTTTCTAGACAAAGATGCGCTTTTTAACTTTTTATTTATAATTTTTTTCCAAAATAATTTATCATTACACAAGCTTTGATACAAGCATATATTGCTCATATTGCTTTCAGGAGCCAACTGTTGACTCCACGATCTTTCAAAAATTCTAAAAGCTTGATTCTATCCACATTATCAAATGTTTTTTCCAGGTCGACAAAGGCATATACAATTTTTTGTTTACTCTTAAAATTTTTTCTGTGATCTGTATCAAGCTGAATATCTAATCTGCACATGAATTTTCTGCCATAAATCCACATTGAAGTTCCCAGAAATTTTTATCTGTTATGTTTATTACACTATAAATGTTTTGAATATATTTTTCTCAGATGGTACCTAGTAAGCCGATACATCTGCCACTACTTTTAAGCGCCTAAATGTTGAGATAAGCCACAGCTTATACCAACCACACCAACAGTCTTACCATTCATTAAGTTTTTATTTATAAATCTTTTGAAAATTTAATTTAAAATTAAATAAAGTAAATTATTGCTACCCTTTGCTACCTGCAATCTTTCTTTTACTTCGTTTCCACGTCACATGCGTCTTTTAAGTGCAGTGCAAAAATAAATTTTCCTATTGCACAAAAAATGTAAAATTTCATGCCTAAACAGAAACAGAATTTGCGGGGGGTATACAAAATTGACTTGATAAGTGAATCGCTTCAAGGAAACATTTTTTAAAGCGGAATTCATTTGTTGTCTGAAAAATGGCCAAATATTATAGCTGACCATGGAAAATACTTTTAATGTAAAATTGTTCATGTTTCTTCACTGACACGACTATATATTTTATGACACAAAATACGGAAAAAGATTTAGTAAGAAAAGAGAAAAACTCAGGTATTGTGTCAAGTCTTTATTTACCATCAGTATTATACTTATATTTAATGTTGACGAGAAATATCAGTCTGCTTTGGTTTATTCTTGCCACTCAATAAAATTAAAACTTCTTCTAAATTTGCACCCTTTGTTTCTGGTGTAATATATACAATAATAAGTGGCCCTAGAAGGCAAACGCCTGAAAAAATCCAGAATGTTGTATAAACACCCAACGAATCATTCAGCATGGGTGTCATTATTTTAGTGGTGAATAAGAATATTGATGCAGCAGCTGATGTAATCATTACTGCCTTTCCTTTCACCTTAACAGAAAAAATCTCTCCTAAAAACACAGTGGGTATTGTCGAAATTCCACAGTTACACATAAATTGATATAAAATCAAACCAAACAAAGGTAGCCAACTTACAGACGTAAGATTTGTTCCTAGAAAGTCTTTTAAGAAGAAATATAAGGCCACGGTACCTAATGCAATAGCCGAAGTTATACCTGAAAATACATAAACTGGTCTGCGCCCCCAATAATCAATCAATTGTGTCGAAGGCAATCCTGCAAATATTTGGACACCTGTGATTATCATCGCAGCATATTCTGGCGCCAAAGAAGAACCACTTTGTTTAAAAATTACTTGAGCATATGCTTGAATAGCTATGGTGCCTGAAAAAGCATATGTCATAAACGCGAGAAGCATAATAAATAATGCCTTTTGACTAGCTCGATCTTTGAATAATTCTGGCATGCTGCTAATTTCAGGATTTTGGCTTTCTATAGCTGTTTTCATTCTTTCAATGTCCACCATGATTATTTCAGATTTTGTCAATCCAGATAATTTCATTAGTGTTTTAACTGCTTTCTTATCTTGGCCTTTCATTAAATAATAGTACGGAGTTTCCACCATAAAGGGAGATAAACAAATTGAAATAATTGGCAGGGAAATCATAACTAAGTTCATTGTTTTGTATGAAAAAAAAGCTCCAAGGATTGTGATAAGAAAAGCACCAACACTGACGCAAATTCTGTCAAAAGCGAGAAACCTGCCTCTAATTTTTTTCCCTGCAACTTCACCAATATAGGCAGGAAGAAAACTGGATATTCCTCCACAACTGAAACCAGCGACAAGTCTTGCTATTATAAGGAAGCTGTAATTTTCGGCAAAATTGATTAAAATCCATGATGTCAGATGAGATGCAGCAAATACGAGTATTGTGAATCTGCGTCCTATTCGATCCACTAAAAGACAATTTGTCACGTATCCAATGATTGCAGGAGGTGAAAAAAGGGAGGCTATCCAAGCACCTTGGTCGCTCGTAACAGAAAATTTGGCTTTTTCACTTGTCAAATGAGGTAAAGCGGGCGACGTCCATGCGGCATGTGCACCTCCATCAATTACTAAGACGTAACCTGTAAGTCAAAAAATTATCCCAAAATAACGTGGAACATCTTTCATCTGAATTAAAAGTCGCTAGGGAAGGTTTTTTCATTCAGTACATGCTCTTAATAATTTCTTTATTCTTCTTAAAGTAAAACATATTTTCTACGTGAGATGAAGGTGTAATTTTGTACAAGTAATGAAAACATATCATTGTAATAAAAGGAACCTGATATGCACAATTTTTTTATATTGACAATTCCGTTATGGAATTTTACAGAATGAACGAAATAAAGCATGATTCATAAAATTAATGTTAAATTAAATTAAAATGCATACAAAACGCTCGGGTAATGTGCCTCTCAATTCATTACTGTTTTTCTTTTTGACACAAATATATTTATTATCTATTTAAAATATTAATTCTTGGTGGCGCATTTTCCTCGTTATCACATCTTTAACTCTGCTTATGATTTGTAGAAAAAATAAATGCCCTGGGAGCCGTGCATAAATTACTTGAATTTTTTTGGAAGGGGGAGGGGTACATGGTCAAAACCAATTTTATTATTTTAGCTTTCTCTTGTTTATTTTACTTAAAATTGAACTACATTAATAAAATAAAAATAATATAAAAAAGGTCCTTTTTCAGTTGATAAGTCTATGATTACGTTTTTGATTAAGAATTCATGTTTTTTGGTTTAGAATGGTAATACTTACATTTAAAATTAAACCCATTTCAGTCAAGGATATAAGTATTTTGTTTAAAATTTAAATATGTTTTTACTGAAATATCAGCTATTATATTTCTGGTTGGAAATTTATCTTTTTATGTTGAAAATAGCTCTATTTGTTTAGAAATTTCACCACTTTGATAACATTTTTTATTTTTTTTTGTTGTTAAAATTTTATTTTCTCACCAAGATTGAAGATTCATAATTTCCGTTAAAATTTCCCCTGTTTTGGTACAAAATTAATCTTCTGTTTTGAAGATTCTTCTTAATTTGAAAATTCATCTCCGTTAGCAGCATGCCATCTTTTTTGGTTGAAAATGCAACTTCTTGGATAAAAATGAATCTGCTTTGGTTAAGCATTCAACTGAATTCACAAAAAAAATTAGGGTGGCGGACTTAATATGAGACTTATATGAAACTTACAAACCCTAATAAATGGATCAAGTGATTCAAAATTTTGGAAAAAAATTACGTGATCTTTGCACGGCCCCTCAGAAAAAATTTCGTGAACAGAATTTGCTACAAAATAAGTTGAATAAAAAACTGCGTCAATGATAAGACACTTCTCTGACATTTATGCAACAATGTGCATAAGTATGAAGGTATTAAGCTCGTTATCTTTTTAATGCCTCAGTAATCCAAGAGGAAATTGATTCTCGCTTGTTTCATTTATACCGCTAAAAATATTAAGAATTGTAAAATTTCTGCGTCATGTTTAATCGCATGAAAATAAACATTTCTATATTATTTATCAGAAATCTGTAGTTTTATGCTAACTTATTCCAAATCAACAACCATATAATAATATTTCTTTGTTTCTGTATCCACAGGAGCATAACAGTTTTATTCTAAACGTAACAGTTTCATTCTAAAACTTACCAGTTAGTATGGACATAAACTGTACGACATATTGGTTTCTACTTTGAACAATTTCATCACTGTTTGTATGCTCACTAACATCCATATCTCTGTTGAATGTCCAGCTTCTCTGATAATAGAGAAAAGTACTATCGTTTCATTGTCACATTCAATTAAATTGTCTTCTATAGGAGATAATTTTTTAGTTCTTTATTCATTGATGGTCGCGGACAAAGTGAAGTCTTATCAATTAATGTATGCAGAAACGTCCACATTATTATCGCTGACGATGATCATCACTCATTAATCGCTGAATTGGCTCATATTTTTTGAATTTTAAGTTGACAAGGAACATTAGTTCGCTTTTTCTCTTTCACACCACCCAGTAAAGTTAATACTTCTTCTAAATTTGAACCCTTTGTTTCAGGTATAATATATACAATAACAAGTGGGCCTAAAAGGCAAACGCTCGAAAAAATCCATAACGTTGTATAAATACCCAACGCATCATTCAGCAAGGGTGTCATAATTTTAGAGGTGAATAAGAATATTGCTAAAAAAACTGCTCCAATCATTACAGCTGTCCTTTTCACTTTAACAGAAAAAATCTCTCCTACAAGCACAGTGGGTATTGTCAATATTCCAAAGTTGCACATAAATTGATACAAAACCAAACCAAACAAAGGTAGCCAGCTTACAGACGAGACATTAGTTTCTAGGAATTCTTTTAAGAAGAAATATAAAGCCACAGTTCCCAATCCAATAGCCGAAGCTATACCTGAAAATACATAAACTGGTCTGCGTCCCCAATAATCAATTAACTGTGTTGAAGGCAATCCTGAAAAGATTTGAACTCCTGTGAGTATCATCGCAGAATATTCTGGTGCCAAAGAAGAATCACTCTGCTTAAAAAGTCCTTGAGCATAGGCCTGAATAGAAAGGGCGCCAGAAAAAGCATATACAAAGTACGTAAGAAGCATAATAATCAATGCTTTTCGACTGCCCCTATCTTTAAACAATTCCTGTATGCTACTATTTTTAGGGTCTTGCCTCTCCATAGCCTTTTTCATTCTTTCAATGTCCGCCATTATAATTTCAGATCGTGTCACTCTAGATAACTTCATTAGTGTTTTAATCGCTTCCTCTTCTCGGCCTTTCATCAAGTAATAGTATGGTGTTTCTGACGTTAGTGGAAACGTACATATGGCAAGAAATGCAACGAAGATCATAGCTAAGTTCATTGTTTCATATGAAAAAAAGGCTCCAAGGCTTGTGATGAAGAAAACACCAAGATTGATACAAATTCTGTCAACGGCGAGAAACCTTCCCCTGATTTTTTTGCCTGTTACTTCGCCTATGTAGATAGGAAGGAAAGCGAATGATCCTCCCATGCTGAAACCAGCGACAATTCTTGCTATTAGCAGGAAGCTGTAATTGTCGGCAAAATTGATTAAAATCCACGATATTAGATCAGATGCAGAAAATATGAGTATCGTGAATCTGTGTCCTATTCGATTCACTAGAAGAGAATTCGTTACGGATCCAAAGATTGAAGACACCGAATTAATGGATGCTATCCAGGCACCTTGGTTATTTGTTAGATAAAATTTGGTTGATTCACTTGTCAAATAGGGCAATGCAGGTGACGTCCATGCTAGATGTGCACCTACATTGATTGCTAAGACGTAACCTGCAAGTGAAAACATTGTATTATAAAATAATATAAAACCACTTTCATGATCGGTGAAAATATAGAATCTGTTTAGCAATACCAGCAGATTGCTTTATTCATTAACATGTTTCTGTAAAACAAATAACAATTTTAGAAAACATCAATGCCGCGCATCTTCAGAATGTAAATTTGCCACATTAGTTCTTAAAGGAATTTTGTTGATTCCATGATGGCTTCATATCAAATCAGTTTCCAATTTTCGTAATTAATATAAATAACTCTGTAAGACAGTTATATTTTTTGCCTGTGTGTGAATTAAGATTATTACTTAAGTCAAAAGTTTTTATACTTAAATATTATATTAAAATTATATTTACAATTAGGAATCGTCCATAAATTACATTAACCCTTGTGTTACCACCCGGGCACCCGGGTACCCATCGGCATGTATTATGTTAATTGTACTGAAGTGTTTATAAATAAAATCATAAAATTGTTTATCATTACATAAAATGCAAGAAAATTAAACTAATTTACACAAAAGAAAGTTAAAATACAAAGAAGCATTTTTTAATTATTGATTCACCATTAAAAACTAAAAATTCACTGCATACATTCCAAGAATCTTGTAATTTTTGCCTTTCGACGTTCTCTGATTACCTGTTTATTGCAAATATAGTCCAGTCACCACTTTCCCACCACTGATGTCTCGTGGTTGATTATCAGAAGGAACGTCGATTGCGCGACTGCTGAAGCTGCCTGCGTTTCATACCTTACTCAGGACTTATATGGGTCACTATATATAAAAATATAACTATATTTCTATTAAAATATCTTCTTAAAGTATTAATAAACTAATATCAATTTAGTTTATGTATTAGTTTCTAGGTATAGCAAAGTTTTACTCCCAAAATCGTACCTGGTAACCCGGGTACCCGGCTGGTTGTCAGTGTAGAATTTTTTGGGTGGTAACACAAAGGTCAACACTTGATGGGCTCGTGAGGGGGGGGGGGCTCTCACAAAACCTGTGGTTAGTAACGGGTTAGGAGGGTGGGGTCCTAATGAAATTAACATTAGAGAAGTTTTTTTTAAGTACATGTGTTACCTTACGGCAGCGTTTCCCAAACTTTTTTGCAGTTTTCAGGGGGGGCAGGGCCGCCACCCTGCAATTTTTTTCCCTCTACTAGAAACCAATGAGGCCACTTGACTGGGGTCATGTGGGAGGTTGCATGCTTCACGCAAGAGAATTACAACCGGTTGAGAAAAATTAAAATGTGTTAAAACGTTAATAAATTCAATTTTAATAAGTTGAATCAATTTCCTGATATAATTTTAAGCAAATGAAAAGAAAGTTGATGACAATCGGTTAATATCTTTAATGCCAGTTGACAGCTCTTGTAATTTTGCATGTACTTAAGAATATGCTTAACTATTCGAAATGTTAACCGATTTTTGTCAACTTTTTTTTTCATTTTCTTAAAATTACATCAGGAAAATGATTCAGATAATTAGAATTGAGTTGAGCCATTTCTTTAGGATTTTAGTTAATAAAACAGTCTTAAATCTCATGACAATGAAATGGTCCTCATAGCGGGGAGGGGGGGGCTGTCGAGTAGCTGGATCCGGGCTGGCTTCCCCCTCGGGGGCTGTCCAGCCCGGGGTGGCTTCTCCTCACCGCGGTCAGGCCGGTGACCGTCGGCAGTAGTTTGGGAATTGCTGCCTTACAGTGATATATAACCTTACAGTGATAAATACTACCGCACAGTGATAAATTCCTCATTTTTGTTTAAAAATATAGTTGAAAATTCAACTTTTTGTTTCAGAACTCTTACATTTTATCAAAATTTCTTATTTTTGTGTGATAAAATAATATTTTTGTTTAAAAATTCTTCTTTCTTAGTTGAAAATTTAAATTTTTGTTTCAGAACTCTTGAATTTTATCAAAAATTCGTCTTTTTGGTTGTAAATTAATATTTTTGTTTAAAAATTGATCTTTTTTAGTAGAAAACTGAACCTTTTGGTTGGAAGTTCTCAAATTTGGTCAAAAAATCGTATTTTTTAAATGGAAATTGAACTTCCTGTTGTTTTTTTATTAATTAAACAAATTGTTTCATTCTTTCTTCAAAAATTCGACTTTTGGGTTGAAAGTTGTTGTATTTGGTTGGAGATTCGTAATATAGGCATATTGGCAACTTGACTCGCTATAAGAACACACAAAAATCAGTATAAACATATATTTTCGTGATTTACCTAAAGGCTCCGTTACTTTCGGGGGGGGGGGGGTAGCCAGATCAATGTTTGTCAACGAGGGGGAGGGGGGTCAAGAATTGCCCAAATTGGTAATTTTTCTGCCTAAGAATTATTGAAAAAAGAAATCATAAGAAAAGTAATTCAATTGTTTAGATTCATATATACTTGCTAATAAAAAAATTGTAAAACCTTTTATATGAGTATTATGCACATTATAATGAACAATATAAATAGTTTGACATTTCAGATCAAAAATGTACAGTTTTCTTATATTAAATGAGCTTTTCAATAATGATTTAAAAGTTGGATTTCCTTTTTATAAAATTTGTATAAATAATAATATTCTACTACTTCGAAAGCACGAGCTTAAAGATAACTTAATAGTAACTCTTATGTTGAAATGTATTTAAGACACTTTGGAAAAGTGCTCTTCAATTTATCACGATCTTTCTTAACACACATATTTTTTATATATCAGAAATATTTATGTTCAGTAATACAGTCTTTCTTATGATATTAAATTTTTTTTTAAATGGTCCATGAACAAAATAATATTCTAGTCTTAGAGTTACTTGAAATAAACAAGGTCGTAAAAATGTTTTACTACAAGGAAGTTAATTAAATTAATTTCTATATTTATATTTGAAAGTGACATAGATAAGATATTTGACATTTGTGCGGAAATGTGTATGGGCAGAGTATAAGGTTCGTTATCTTTACATGACCTCAGTGATCGAAGAGCAAATGGATTCTTGCATGATTCAGGAAAACTTACAGTTGAATTTTATGTAAATTGAATAAAAACTTCATACACTTTGTGCGATACTAAAAACAATTATATTCTAAAAACTTACCAGATATTATAGACATAAATTGTACGAAATATTGGTTTCTACTTCGAACAACTTCACCACCAGTTTTTATCTCGTTAGCATTCATATTTCCGAAAGATGAATATAAAGTATTTTGACTAAAGAAAAAGTACTATGGTTTCATTTCCCCATTAAATTATATTTTCTTATATAGGAGCTGATATTTAGCTCTTCATTCACTGATTGTTATGTATGTAGTGAAGTCTTATCTAATTATAAGTACATATGCAGGAAATGCAATATTCTTATCTTTGTCGACAATCACTAGTACTATTTTTTAATTGCAACGAATCTTAATTTTTACAAGTTGAATATTATACATGAGTACTCGTTCTAGAATAGTATTATACCAGTTTCAAGATATTTTCTAAAATAGTGGATGTTTCTTATGTATAAATAAACAAAAATTAGTATTTATTTTTTCCTCACATTAGTATTGACATCTCCTCGAGATTTTGACGCATAGTGCCAGGTGTAATTTATAAAATAGTGAGTGTTATGACAATACAAATATCAATAAAAATCCAGAAATTTGTATACATACCAACTGAATTATTGATCAATGTATCATCATTTTGGATGTAAACAAAAAACTGCTGAAGAAATAGACGCGATCATTACACCTAATTCTTTCAATTCAACGGATAAAAGTTTTCCTTTCAATATAGTGGGTATTGTAGAAATTCGAATCGTGAAAAAAAAATGATAGAAAAACAAACCTAATAAAGGTACCCAAGTCACAGAGGAAACATCAGATTATAAAAATTCTTTTTAGAAGAAAAATAAACCCACTGATAATAAAAAAAATTAACTCTAGAATGTTTCATTAGTGTTTTAGTCGCATCCTCATTCTGGCCTTTCTTCAAATAATAGTATGGTTGTAATAAGAAAAGCCCCAAAATGTACACAAATTCTAACAAAGGCAAGATATTTTCCTCTAATTTTTTTCTTTCTAGACCACGTAAACTGTACCCCGACATCTATGGGTAAAATATAACCTAGAAAAAATATATCTTAGTCATAAGTTATAACAACTTATGACTCACCATGATATTAATTCAGCTTATTAGATTTTCTTAATGTTAGACTATTTAAAAATAAATATAAAATACCATGAAAATATAAAGTTAATTTAATTTGTCTATAAAATATGATAGCAATGCAAAATTTTCATTATTTATTAGATTTTTATGGTTAAATTTGTCAAGATCTGTATCCTAATGCAAATTTTTATTCAAAACTTTTTATAACTAGCACGTGCAGGATTTACAATTCTTTTAAACAAGCCTGAAATATATGAAGAATTTCTATGGCTCCTTCAATTAAAATTAATATTTTAATTCCTTCACTGTTAGAAATGATCGGAAAATTGCGGAACATTTAAGATACTGAAGTAACAGAAATTTGCGAAATTAATTTGATCAAAACAGAATTTAGTAACTTTTATAGTAAATTTACTAAATTTTTATTTAACTTCAGAAGCGGTTTCTGAAAATTTCAAATAGTTTTCTAAAATTCGTAAATGGTAACAGAGTGCGGCAGACAAAGCCGTAATAAAAGTATCAAACAAAGTATCCGTAATAATCGGGGGGTTCAAGAGATTTTGTTATGATTTGTTACGGAAGGGTACTTTCTTCATGTAAATAATTTTTTAGAATATCACACGCCAAACAAAACTGGTGAGTTAAAAACGAACCTAGATAATAAACAATTTTTTTTTAAGTTAGGGAATTTTATTGATCGGGGAAAAGTCAGGGGTCTGAAGAACAAAAATCTGCTCGCTGTGCGGGAACATTCTCAATGCGCGCTACGTGCGCGGCTCGCTTCGTTTGCAAGTTTGAGCGCGCCTAGGTCGCACGACAGTTGAATCTGGCGCTTCGCGCTCAAGCATAAGTACACCTCACGCTTCGCGCTCGAACATAATTACACCTCGCGCTTCGCGCTCGGATATTTATTCTTTGCATTTGGAATGCCTGAATAGAACTTTATCAAAAAGATCTCTTTTCGATGTCAGTATTTTTATGTGTTTTCATATTCAGAATTGTCTACTTAATTAAGTGTAGTCAAACATTAAGTTTCTCAAAGCTCTGTTGGCTTTGAGGTACACATTATCATCGCGACACTCGCGCTGCGCGCTCGATTTCCAAAAGACATTTGTAAACAGGTTTTGTTCAATCTCTTTTTTCCTTGTAACTTTCGTCATTTCTCCACCCATTTGTATTTTATTTTTTTTATTTTAAATGTTAGTTTTCACGAATAAAATAAAAAGTACGTGCCCTATCCAGAAGTGATTCTTGACGAAATTGTAGATCTTTTTTGGAATAAAAATGTTTGTTACTTCATCTTTTTTCCTATCCTACATAGTTTGTGCAATTAAAATTTGAATTTTCGATTTTTCAAGATAATCCAAAAATTTGTTATGATAATCTTTCTCTCTCATTTGATTAAAATTTTTTTGAAAATGCTATAACTCTGAGAATTTTCTTTTCATTAAAAAAAGTCATTAGGATAAATTGTTCGTCCTTTTTGATTTTATAAATAATCGTACATAGAATTTTAAAATTCCTTTCTTTTAGGCATTTAAAAAAGTGTGCCAAAGAAGGATTCGATCCGTTCGTTTTTTCGAGAGTTATCGTGTTTACGGACGACCAGACGGACAGACAGTCATATGCCATCGTAATAACATGATTTTCGGATTCAGGGGATCTCGAAACGTGGAGATCCGTTAAAAAACTGTCAAGTCAAATTTCGGACCATTTTAGTACTTTCTCAATTATAAATGATGAGAATATAAAAAACGTGTAAAAGTCAGAAAATTTCAATAGCTTTAAACAGTCAAAGAATAAATTTAAAGTTTTTACAATTTTAATTTAAAATTGTTTTATTTCATTTATAAATATGCTAGGTCAAAGTATTACAAGTTTAAGATTCCGGTCTTTGAATATTAATATGGTTAGGGAAAATGAAAGATTGTTTAGTGGGAAATTAGAAAAAATTAAAAATAAAGTTTTGCGGTAACCCTGGTACAATATTATTGTTAGTAATTTGTTTGACTTTCATTTATATTTATTTGTTTGCAGTTGCTTCCTTCGCAAGATTATCTTTTCAGTTATAAATTTTATTATTGGTTTGAAAATTTAACAATTTTGTTAAAAAAACATCCTTTTTGGTTGAGAATTCAACTATGAAAATTTGTCCTTTTACTTTAAAAGTTCATATATTTTACTAAATTGTATCTTTCTCTAATAGAAATGCAAGACTTTGGTTTAAAATCCATGAATTTGGTTAAATAGTCTATTTTTTGGGTAAAAATGCAACTGTTTTGTTGGTCATTTATATTTTTGGGTAGAAAATGCTACTATGCTCATAGAAAATAGCTTCCTCATTTAAAACTCATATGTTTATGCCAAAAAGTCATACTAAAATATTTCTGGGATGAAAATTCAATTTTTGTTGTTGATAATTTGTCTTTTTGTTTTAAAAATTCATCTATTTTAGTAGAAATGGCAATTTTCCTTGATGGAAATGCAACTTTTTGTATAAAAATTCAGCAGTTGTTTCAAAAAAGTTATCTTCATTTATTAAAAAACCTACTGTTTCGTTGAAAAATCGTCCTTTTGGGTTGAAAATTTAAGCATAATCTTCGTAGAAAAGTAATCTTCTCTATTTGAGGATTCACATTTTTTGTTGAAAATTTTGGTCAAACCACTTCTTTAAAAAATATTTCTTGTATGCAACATTTATATTTTAGTTGAGAATTCATTTCTTCGATTGACGGTTTAACTATTTTGCTACAATCTAATTTTGTTGCTGAAAATTATATTTTTGTACAAAAAAATTAAATACAAATATTATGTATTAAAAATAACATTTTGTATAAATTTTGTGACTAAATTGCTCCAAACATGTAATTTATATGGAGACAATATTATTTGGTTTATTAATTTGTATATAAATAACAATAATCTTTTTACTACCTGGAATTTTCAGTTATGGTAACTGAAAATTCGTAAACTGTAACAGAATCTTCTAATTTATGTTACAGGTTCGGGAAATTCAGAAACGGTTTCTGCATAAAACTTTAGTGACGCGTCTCTGAAAATTCCTACAGAAATTTCTAACATTGTTTATAAACCTACCAGACAAGATGCACATAAAACTTTATTAAATAAGCATTTCTACTTTGAAAAGCCTTATCACTATTTTCTTAATTATTAACGTTCTTATTAACAGTATATGAAAAACATTTTTTTCTGCACAAAAATAATGTTTAAATTACCATTTTTATTCTTCGTCGATGAAACTCTAAGCATAGTTCTGAAATACATGGCTAACACAAATTTCTTATCATTTGAAGTACTCATCCCAAACATCAACATAAACCATGTGTTTAAGATAATAAATGTAAAGAGTAACGTGTTATAAAAACGTATTCTACAAATGTTGTGTATACGAATATCATCCGCATTATAGTGTCACAATTGTTGGTATTTCGGTACGTTAGAATCATGATTTATTTTATAGCATAGGATAAAAAACATATTCTATAATAAACATTTCAGAGTTTCTGGGATAATAATGATAATCATAATAGGGGGGGGGGGGATCCATATACCACTTGTACAGTTTAGGGAGTAGAGACGGGGTTATGACCAACTTCTACGTTTGTCCAAGAGTGGTACCGCTGGGGGGGGGACTCCACGTGGACACAAGTACCCTTGAATCTGTGAAAAATATACTGAAATGAGGTAAGGTATTCCAGCGACCTCTTTTTTATGAGAACATGAAAAACTAAAAATACTTTCTCGACTTTTTTTGGACTCTCAGCCTCTAACCTTGTTCAGACTCACTTTCTCAAGTAAATTTTTGCTATTGAAGACTAATAATATCTACAGGCTTTACAAACCAGTCCCTATATCCCCTATGGTACCCTTTATTCAGTTAAGGTTCATAAATTACCCTATTTTTAAGATTTGGGCCCTATGGTACCCTACTTGCTGCTTTAAAAAAAGTTTAGAAAAATTTAGAAAATGATTGAATCAGGGAATTTCCTGTAAGAAGTAGAAAAAATAATCACACTCAGTATTAGTTACTTTCTTATCAAATCACTTTTCAGTTACTTTTTGAAGATAAAGTCACTTTTAGTCACTTTTCAAGAAATAAATACTTATGGGTTAATATAGCTATTACTTAATTACTTGAATATTACTATTCAATATATATTTTATACCTACTTCTGAATTGTCTTGAACCATTTCGAAATATTTCAGAGTATTCTTAAAGATTCCGAAAAATTTTTAATAGATATTAATAATCCGAAGGGATTTTCAAGATTTTAGTGTATTTCACAAAAAATATAAGGGACTTTTAGGATCTTTCATAAGATCCAAGGGATTTCAAAGGTTAAAAAATATTTTCGGGAATTTTAGACGATTTCAAGGATTTTATAGGACCTATAAGGTTTTAAAATATTGTAAGATATTTTACAGAATTTAATTAGATTTTCGAGGATTTCCGAGGTAATTTATTAAATTTTCCAGGATTTCAGGAAATATAATCAGATTTCATAGAATTTCCCATAGATTTAAACAATTTCAAGGGATTTCTAAAGATTTTAATAATTTTATGGAATTTTAACATTTTAGTAGATTTCGAAGATTTTATTTACAAAAGGTGAGGGATTTCGTAGGGATTTAATGATTTTAAGAGATTTTTAAATGCTGCTTGCAACTTATTCGGAATCCGCGCTCATTTATTATTAATTTGTGTTGAATTTTTAACCTTAAAGTCTTAGACATTCTATCAAACTTTCTAAAATTCTCTTTAAATTTTCTAAAGTCATTTTGAACTTACTCAATTCAATGAATTTTATCATATCTTTTGATTGTTTTCAATTTACCTGATTTCTTTCTAAATTCAGCTTGATTTATTATGAATTTCATCGATATCTTCTTATTTCCCTTAAATTCTCTCAAATTGTACTGAAATAAATGGAATTTTTTTGATTTACAGAAATATTGACCAACTCATTTGAATTCATTTGAATTGTTTTGTAGTCATTAGTTACTTTTTTGGTTATAAATTAGTAGGGGTAAAAAGATTGGATGATATTTGAAAATATTTTTTGAGATTGACCCTGGATTCTTATAAAATTACCTTGAATTCTGATTAATTTACCCTGAATTCTTTTATTTCTTTGGAATTCTCTTGAATTTTTTAATTCACATGAATTTTGCTAAGTTTACTCAATTTTACTTAATTCAATGGATTTAAATTATATATTTTTTATAGTTTTTATTTAATTGACCCTAAAGTCTTTTAAATTTACCTTAAAGTCGCTGGCATTTTGTCAAATTTTTTTAAATTTCCTTGAATTTTTTTAAACTCTTTTTAAAATTCCTGAATTCAATGAAGTTTTGTCATATTTTAAAATTGTTGTCAATTCATTTTAATTTTTAAAGAATCACCTCGAAACTTTATGAATTTCATCGATTTCTTCTTATTTACCTTAAACTCCGTTAAATGCATTGCAATTTTATGGAAATCAATATAATTTTTGTATGTAAAAAATGTTTTCCAATTTATTTTAATGCTTCTGAATTTAAATTGAATCATTTTGAAGTATTATGATTTTATTCTGAATTTCCTACTCTTTGATCGCGAAAAAAGTACCCTATACGCGTGACAGAAAGTATCCTTCGGTCCCTATATTTTATCCTATAGGGACTGTGAGGCATATATCTATATTTTAATCAAATATGTCCACGTCGTATATGAATGGCCGCCAGAGTACATACATGCTGCTTGTGGTCTTAAGCTTACATTAATAAGAAATATTATTATGTTTCTTATTACTTTTTTCACCATTTAGTAAGATTAAAACTTCTTCAAGATTTTCTCCTTTAGTTTCAGGTACAATGCAAATAACAACAAATAGTCCAATAAGACAAACTGCACTAAAAATCCAAAAAGTTGTGTAAATTCCAAATGAATTATTAACTATAAGAATAAGAACTAATTTTAGATATTGATACTGATTTTTATCTATTCGATAAATTGGAAAGTTAATAGATTTCTGTTTAAAAATTTTAATCCACGCTATCATTTTAAATGCTTTAAATTGAATGACGAATCGATACATTTCTGAATTTGACAAATAATTTTATTTTTAAACCATTTTTAGTTAGAAACATAAAAAGTACACGACTTAAGATATCGATTAAAGCTAAACAGTTTTTGAATAAGAAATTCAATTATTTGTATTTTAAGTCGATTGAAATCAATTCTTCTGTATTGTTGGTTTAATAATAAAATTCAATGTCAAAAATTGGTAAATACTGAAAAAATGAAATTGAACAAAAAGTTGTTTTTCAAGAAATAATTATAATTTAAAAAGGTTTTATTGTGAATCTGTGTGTTATTATTATGAAATTAAAAACATTTGTTTGATTGCTAAGGTCTTTAAATTGAAATAGTTTAATTTTTAAAGTTCAAATCTGTAAATTGTTTCGTTTGGAACGGATTCAGAATCCTTCTGTAAAATGAATTTCGCGAAAAAAAATTTACATAAAACAAGAAAAGCGTGCTTTTTAAACACCTTAGAAGATCATCATAACGACTTTTTGAATTTGGCTGGAAAATTAAAAATTACCATTTTTATAGCACAATAAATAATGAAAAATTTCATTTTGCAGTAAAAATATGCAAGGTACGACAAAAGATGAATCGAAAAAATTGTTCACCCCTGAAAGATTTATCAGTTTGTTACAAATCAATTTTTTCTAGGACGCGTAATTTTGTTTTATTCGTAAAAAATAAAATTAAGAAAATAGATCAAAATTTTTGAACAGACAACACAAGCTAGGAAAAAAATAATAAGGTAAAAGTTGTTTACTCAAAAAGAGATCTACAAATTTGTTACTTATCATTTTTAATAGAATGCGTAGTTTTTGTTTCAATCGTAAACAACAACATTAAAAATAGAAAAATAAAATTTTTGGAAAAACGGCGTAAGGTACGAAAAAGAATTCATCAAAAAAAGTTTTTTACACCCAAAAAAAGAACTATAAATTTGTTATTAATCGTTTTTTTATGGTGCGCATAATTCTTGTTTTAATCGTAAAGATGGCATTAAAAATGAAAAATATATATTTTTTTTCGAAAAATGAACGCAAGTTACGACAAGTTGTTGCAGAAGGCGAAAGTTGTTTACCAAAAACGGATTTGCAAATTTGCTATTAATCGTATTTAGATAGGACAAATTAATTTTATTTTAGTATTAAAAAATGAGACTGAAAATAAAAAAAAATCAAATTTTTGGAAAAGCGACACAAGAGACGAAAAAATTAATAAAAAGAAAGAAATAGATTCAGGAAATCCGGGAATATGTAAAAGAAATTCAACTAGACACCCTGTAAACTGCTGAGCCTTATTTTGACCTTAATTTACTTCTGAAAAATCAGAACGTTGAATATTACTTTGACTTAAAAACGTACTAATTAGGATGGACCTGAATTGTATTAAATTAGCCTTTCTAGTTTGAAGAATTTCAATGCTACTTTTAACCTTGCTTTTTTCAGCACTTATGCTAATTTTTCTGAATGAAAAACAATTTCTTAGTAGCATTTTAATTCTTTGTTATTTAAATTATTACTTAAGTTTTGTCTTTAGAGACGTATGAAAATACCTCAAATTCATTATAGCTGCCACTCGTATCTCTCTTTATGACACAAAAAAAAGAACTAGAAGCTACGGGATTAAGATACTGACTACAATCAGTATCATGCGGCTTAACAATTAATGTTTGCTTCCAAGGATTTTGATAAAGACGTGATGAAATGCCAAAAATGTTCAAAATTTTTCTTTGAAAACTTATTTATTTCAAAATGATCTACGAATTTTATTTACATCATTTTCTATAGAAAGCAGTTTCTTTACACGGAAATCAAAATTATAAAAAAAAATTTTGTAATCAAACGATTCTCTTTACACTGCTTTTTACAGGAGGAATGGGTTTTTTATCCATGATTAAAAATAATACATTCAATTTTTCGACCAAACTATGTGATATACCAAAAAAGTGTTCAAGATAATTGTTGTTCACCTCCAAAAGAACTAAAAATTCGCCTGAAACTATTTTTTGATAAGACGCGTAGTTTTTGTTTTTGATGTGGTATAGATTATTAGGGATTCCATTTTCTAGCAAACTAATTTGAGATCCGAAAAAAGGGTTAAGAATCAAAATTATTCACCTCAAAAAGTTGTGAAAAATCTATATTACAATATTGTTTAATCAGGCGCGAAGATGTTGTTTGATTCATGAATAATGTTAATAAAAATTTAACCAACGAAACAAGCTTCAACCAAATATTTCGTGGGGCCTAAATATAATTTTGTTTTAGTAACTAAAGTTTTCTTATATGACAAAAAAACAGAAAAACTAAAAGGATTTGTTTCTTAAGATTCCTGGGAAAATTTCAAATGATTTTTTATTTTGAAAACTGAACTTTAGCAGAAAATTTTATAATTATATTTATATTTTCAAATTTTTTTCACGATTTCTTGCACTGAACGTTAGAATAGTAATTTAAAAATTTTTTTTAGAATCTTAAGAAAATTAATTTTATATCTGTAACCTTAAAATAAACAAATAAACTTTAAATAATATAGTTTTCTGACATTTTTATTTTGCATTATGAATTATTTTCCACTCAACTCGAAAAACTGTTCTCGCGGGTAGTGCACGACTAATGATGCTAGTAAATACAAAATATGCGACTTTCTTTTAAGGATGTACAGTATGTACAATCAATGTCAAAAGTTGACTACCTTTAAAATGATTTATAAAATCAACAATGAATGATCTATTTTTAATTTCAGTAGATCTTAAAAGAGAATTCTAAGCGCACATCAGAAAAAAAAAATTCAGGTTCAAATTGTTTATTTAACAGTAGTTATTTAAAGGTTTAGTTTTTTCTTTCTCTTTACTGAAAAGTTACAATTTTTATTTAATCCTAATGATCAAGGTCTCACTTTATTCTTCGAAGGATTCTCTAAATTTCCATTTGAGTTGATTTTATTTAAAAAAATGAAATGAGAAAATATATAGTTATTATTATTATAAACAATAATAGTTTAAATTTCAATTAACATCACACAAATGGAATTGCAGAGAATCCTTCAAAGAATAAATTGAGGCCTTGATCGTAAATTCAATAAAATTCAATACATTTTTCAATTCAATAAGAATTGTAACTTTTCCCTAAAGACAAAAGAAAAACTAAGCCTAAAAGTAACTACTGTTAAATACAAAATTTCAACCTGGATTATTTTTTTCTGAAGAGTGCTTAGAAGCCTCCATCAATATTTACGGAAACTAATAATAGATATTTTTTGTCGATTTTATAAATCATTTTGAAGATAGGCAACTTTTGAGATTGATTGTACGTAGATATTTTTTGGTGAAACAAAAGTTTCTCCAATTTTGTTTTTTAAGTGGTAAAAATTTTTGTCGGATAGCTTAGTAATATTTCTAAAAAGATTCTTAATTAATCTAAAAGTTGTAGGGATAAATTTGGTGTCTTAATTTCAACTCTATTATGAGGTCGCAATTTTAAGAGTCAGTAATTTCCAAAAAAATAGAGAAAGTACAAACGAAGAGATTATTCATTTATTTAACATAAGATTTCGACAAATTTTAAGGAATTCTGAAGAGTTTCTATTGATTGAAAATAATGTCGTCAGATTTCATAGAAATTTTGCGGCATTTTAAAGATTTCTAAACATATCAGGAAGTTTTAAGGGTTTTCAAGGGACTTTCCTAGAGTGTAAGGCTTTTAAAAGAGTTTTAGAAGTTTTTCAAATATTTAATTTAATTTTAGAAAAATGCATTGGTTTCCAAAAGATTTCGCACCGTTTCCACGGACTTGAAAGAATTTTCAAATATTTTGTGAGAGTTTAGAGGATTTAAAATATTTCCAAATATTTGCGGGAATTTTTAGTATATATAAGATTTCAAGATATTTCTAGTAAGCTTTGGGAAATAATTCGTATTAACTTTGAAGAATTTCCAGCGATTTAGAAGATTTCAAGGCATTCCAAGATTGTAAAAGGAATTTCACAAGAATAAAAGTTCAAAGAGATAGAGTTTTAGTTTTTTAGAGGACTTTAATGCAAATATAATTCATTTGAATTTTAGAAAACCTTTATAGTTTCAAAGAAATGTCATCAGATTTCATAAAAATTTCACAGAATTTTAAATATTTCCAAACATATCAGAAGCTTGTAAGAGATTCCAAAGGATTTCAACAAATTTCAAGGGACTTTCACGGATTCTAAGTCTTTTAATAGGATTTTCTGTGATTTATAGATATTTTTTCTACCCTTGAAATATTAATCGTGGTTGGAGGGATTAAAAATATTTCCACGTACTCTAAGGTATTTCAAAGATTTCTAAAGATTTAAAGTTTTTAAAAAGAATCTTAATTAAAAAGTTTAAATTAAAATATTATTTCAGTACTTTAAAATAAAATATACATTTTCAAACAGATTTTTATGTTTTCCAAATATTTCATGGAATTTCTAGTGAAATTTGAAAAGTAAATTAAATTAAATTAAATTGTAAGAGATTTATAGCGATTCCTAAAATTGAAAGGGATTTTTATTTAATTCAAGGAATTCAACTAATATTTAAGGATTTTATCATGAAATCGTCAAGGATTTCAAGGGATTTAAAAGATTTCTAGGGATATAATCGCGTTTTAGAGAACTTTAATTGATAAGTTTAATGTAAATTATCTTTAAGAACTTCTAAATAGTTTATACTTTTTAAACCAAAATTTTCTATTTTCCAAATCTTTCAAGGGGTTATAAAGGTTTTCAAAAGGTTCCAAATATTTCAAGGGATTTTAAGCTATTTTGATGGATTCTAAAGTATTTGAAGAGAGAAATATATTTTCAACTGTTTCCGAAGCATTTTTAGGAATTTCTAAAGGTTTCAAGAGATTTCTAAGGAACTTTGCCAAATAAATGAAATTTAATTAATTTCAAGGGATACCTTATGATTTCACAAATTTCAAGGGATCTAAAGGTATTTTAAGGAGTTTGACCAGATTTGAAGGATTTGATTGAATTTTCAAGGATTATCATGAATTTTAAAAATTTCTAGGGATTTAAACTTTTTTCTAGAAAAATTCAATGAATAAATTCAATTTAATTTATTTTCGAGGGATTCAAATGGTTTATACTTTACGAAATAAATTTAAATTTTATTTAAAGGGATTTCTACGTATTTCAACAACTCAAGGAGCAAAAATTAAGAATTATAGGGCCCCTAATTATTTTCTACAGTTTGGCAGATTTTACAAATTTAAATGAATTTTAACAGTTTTAAGAGATTCCACTGATTTTAAGGAATTTTATGGTAGTTAAAGGAATATCAGGAGATTTAAAAGATTTGATTGAATCCACAATATTTTTATAAGGATTTCAAAGATTTTTAGCCATTTTAATGGTTTTTTTTTCAGAAAACTTTTATTTTTATTTTTATTTTGGGGGTGTTAACAATTTCCAATAGATTTCAACAGATTTGAAAAGATTTCAATGATTTTCGTTGGAATAAAAATATGTTACAAGTTATCAAATGATTTTTTAAGATTTTTATATTAATTA
>NC_046659.1:99008766-99013043 GCF_010883055.1 Belonocnema kinseyi | reverse complement strand
ATAAAATAAAAATTTTTTGTGCGTAATATTATTATAACTGTGTTCCACTGATATAATGCAATTTCGAGATATCGAATCATTAACCACCAAGTAGTATTCCAAAAATAAGTCGTAATAGGGAAAAGAAAAATGTGGAATTTAATCAGGTATTTATCACAATCTTTGGAGACATCATTCAGTTTTTAGCAGCATAATAATGTTTGCTCTCAGTATCTTAATCTCGTGTCTTTTACTTTTTTTCATAAAAAGAGATAAAAATTTGGTACGCGTAATGAATTTTTAGTTAATTTAATACTCAATACTCAGTACAAATAGGCCTGTGATTACGAATGAAGACAAAGCCAGAATAATAATTCTTATAATGAAGAAAGAAATGCTACTACGGAACTGTTTTTCATTCAGACTGTTTACCAAAAATAGTGGTGACAACAAGGGGGAAAATTCTGATGATACGCATCAAAATACAAAGGCTTATTTCATACAGTTTACGTCCATCCTGACTGGTGAGTATATATGTAACATAATTTTAATATTTCTTATTTTTAACTATTTTTTATGGTTTAATTTTTAGGACTTTATTTATAAATTGATATTGTAAGTATGATAAAAACACTGGGCTTATTCAGTATTGTAGATTTTTAACATATGTATCTTTGTCTAAGTAAAGTAAATCCAGGTTATCAGTAAGAACTTACGTATAGGGGGCATGTGGCTGGGTAAATTTTCGACTTTTTTGGTTCAAAAAGAACCCCCTGGGTACAAAACTGACGAGTGTGCACAATTTTAAGTTGTAAATTTTGGTCACTCCTAGGACATAAGTATAGTGTGACCAGATAGAGCATAAAGTTAATTATTATTTTTCTTAAAATAAAAATTTACTGTATTTTGACATTGATTGACAAAAATGCTTAACTAACTAAAAAAACCAACAAAAAAACTAGCATTTATCTTACCATGTTGATCTTTCTATCTGATAGTGAAAATCATATCACCAGAAATTCAGAGAGACCATTAACAGGTCAATCTATGTCTTTGTTAGATCAAGCACTTTTTGAGTTGAAACAGTTTTATATTTCAGAAAATAAATAAGATTTTTCTATATAAACAAAATGAACAATTTTCTTAATTTTATTAGTCGTTATTAATAGATCATGAAAGGTTTCTCAATAGATCATTTAAAGCGACTCGAAAACGAGAACAATTACATCAAATTCAGTGCTTTTATTTTCCCAATATCAAAAAAACTGTTCTCATATCTATTAAGAAGGTAAATATTTCTGTTTAAAAATTTAAAAAATCCTACAGACAGCTGACGAGAATTCGTAAAAGGTTTCTAAACAGATCAATCAAGGCGTCTCGACGACTCAAGCAAATACATAATACCATATACATACAGTACTGTTGTATTTCCAATATTAACAAAAGTTTCCTAACCTAACCAAGATAAACAATATAGTTTTTTAATTTATAAACCGGCATCGCTAGATTACAAGCGGCTATAAAAGTTAAACAATAGTTAGGTCGATGCCTCTCGAAGAATAAATATACTAGGAAGCGCGCGATTTTAGATTTACAATTTTTACGTGATTTTGAGTCTGGGACTCTGTGATCTAAAAGCATAGAATTCGAAACCTGAGATCGAAGGAGCGTGGCTTTATGCTTGAATCGTCGAGACCTATGCTTTAAAAGCAAGGGTAAACAGGGCAATTTTTTTTTAAATGGCTCATCTTTTGAAAATGTTGGATTATAAAATAGGATATCTCGGATAAATACCAAAAGATAAAAATCAAATAATATATTTGGTGAAATAGATTCAAACCATTATTGGATAACCAATTTCTATCTCATAAGGATGATAAATCGCAAGTTGTGTACTTAACACTACTATGTAATTTGCAGGATACATTTTAGTACTTGATGCCGGGGCACATTTTTCTTGGAGTTCACCAGCACTGAGCCATTTTAGAAGTGATAAATCACAATTTTCTATAACAACTGATCAAGGAGCCTGGTTAGCCTCTATAACTTCCCTAGGTACAATAGTTGGATACATGATAAATTCTATCATTATAAATCGAATAGGACGCAGATACAGCATTTTAATTTTTGCTATATCACATCTGATATCATGGATTTTAATCAACGTGGCTAGAAGCTTTACTTTTCTCATTATAGCAAGACTTACTGCTGGTTTAAGTTACGCAGGATCAGGAATTCTTCTTCCGATATGCATCGGTGAAATTAGTGAAAAAAATATTAGAGGAAGTTTCCTGACTTTCGATAGAATTGGTATCAATATTGGTTCTTTTCTCATAATAACCCTTGGAGCTTTTTTCGAATACAAAACAATGAACTTAATTATGATTTCATTGCCAATTCTTGCCATATGTACGTTTCCATTATTGTCAGAAACACCGTACTATTATTTGTTGAAAGGCCAAGATGAAGAAGCGATTAAAACACGGATGAAATTATCTGGAGTAGAGAGATCTGAAATTATAATGCAGGACATTCAAAGAATGAAAGAGGCTATAGAAAGCCGAAATTCTGAAAATAGTAGCATACGAGAATTAATTTGTGATCGAGGAAGTGGAAAAGCATTCATTATTTTACTTCTTGCAAAACTCACATTTTCTTTTTCAGGTTTTATAGCTATTCAAGCCTATGCTCAAGAAATATTTAGAGAAAGTGGATCGTCTCTGGCACCTGAGTATGCAACGATGATAATTACAGGAGTTCAGATATTTGCAGGATTGCCCTCAACACAATTAATTGATCACTGGGGTAGAAGGCCCGTTTTATTATTTTCTGGAATCACTTCTGCTATTTCTTTGGGAATAATAAGCTTGTTTTTTTTCTTAAAGGATTTTCTGAAAATTGATGTTTCTTCTGTTACTTGGCTCCCTCTAGCGGGTTTAATTTTATATCAGTGCATGTGTAGCTTTGGAATTTCCACTATATCTACTGTATTTGAAGGAGAGCTTTTTTCTGTTAAAGTAAAAAATATTGCTGTGATGATAGCGTCAAATTCTTCAGCAGTTTTCATGTTTGCATCTAAAATTAGTTTTTCTTTCTTGAATAATTCATTTGGAATTTACACAACTTTTTCGATATTTAGTGCGTTTTGTCTTATCGGGCCATTTACTATTTTTTGTATTGTACCTGAAACTAAAGGTAAAAATCTGGAAGAAATTTTAATTTTACTAAATGACAAAAGAAAAGAATCAAAGGAATAATTACTTTTAAACTTTTAGAACGGGATTAGTTTCCTATCCTTTGCAAATAAATAAATGTTTTTTTATTTTCAATTAAATTTAGTCGCTTTTAGTGCTGTTTTAGGGTAAAAATTATACGTAATCTTTACTTAGAAAAATGTACTATTTGACGCAAAAGAAAAAATTATAATCATAATAAGAATAACTATTTGTTATATTTATCTTCAAATTTAAAAGAAAGTGTTTGGTTGGTATGATAGCAACTAATTAATTCCAGTATAAACTATCAGACATCATTGAAAAAACAAGAAGCAATGGAGGAAATAAGACTTCAAAGAAAAAATAGATTGTTTAGATGTGAAATTTTATCCGACGTTCATTGCAATCTTTGGTGATATCCATCAATTTTGTAATAGATGATAATAGATGAATAGATAATTAGTCTGTTTGTATTTAGCATCTTTAACCTGTGGAATACTTCTTTCCTTATCAATAAACACAACTCTAAAATAATAAAAATTATATTCGAAAATAAAAACATAACTCTTGTTTATAGCTCAGTTTTTAGGACTTTAGTTTTTAATTGATATTTCATTAAGATGAAACATAAGTGTGGTGTTGCTTAAAAAATGGTATATTTAAAAAATATTCAATCCACTTTCATCCTGTTTCATTATGACTATTTATTCTATGTCTCATAAGAACTGCCATACTTTTCCATTGTTCGCACCCCCTCCCCCCTCCTTTTTCTGTGGAATATAAATCAAATGCCTGAGATGTTAATTGTTCGGACTTTTGTTGAACACTAGATTGCAATATTGCAAGACTGCAAGAGATTGCAAGAATCCATGGATTAAAGGATATTCATTATAGAAAAATATTACATAAAAAACAATTATTGGATTGTCAGCATTGGAATAAATATTACAAAAATATTGAAGAAATTAATGCAAAAAGTAGAGAAACTACAAACTAATGATTTATTTTTAACCTCACATAATCTCACTTAAAAGCACACAAAAATAAAGTAAATAAAAATATAATGTTTAATTAATTTTTATA
>NC_046659.1:98989931-99008666 GCF_010883055.1 Belonocnema kinseyi | reverse complement strand
ACAAAACTGAAAAACATATATACTAAAAACGCTTTAAGTTAACAACTTTCAAGCGGATTCTCTTTTTACGTAAGATTTAAGAATAATGAAATTCAATATATAATAGCATCATGATTTATTTTCGAGCATAAGACAGAAATCTAATTCTATACTAAAACTTCCATATTTTCAGGGTAAGTTATGATTAATATCATTTTGCATATATGACATAAAGTAAATATATTCTGGATGTGTTCTCAAGCTTGGATTATAAAGAAATTTGTAAACTATTTAGGAAGATTGAAACTTCTTCCAGATGTTTAGCTTTAGTTTCAGGTGTACTTCAAACAATAAGTGGTAAAATAAGACAAAAAATACTTAAAATCCAAAAAGCTGCGTAAAATAAATTAAAAAGTCTTCTTCCCTAATAATAATTAACTAATTGTCTAGAAAGGAAGCCTGAAAATATCTGAACTCCTGTTATTATCATCGTCGCATACTATGGTGCCAGGGACGATTTAATTTCTTAAAAAATTTCTTTAGAATAGGATTGAATAGCTACAGTACCTGAAAAGGGATATATGAATCTTGCAAGTAGTAGAATAATGCTTCGCGACTTCCTCGATCACAAATTAATTCCTTAATGCTACTAATTTTAGAAATTTAGTTGTACATATAGCAATATATAGATGCAATATAGCAAAAATTAGAATGCTGTACATCCTCTCTATTCCATTGATGATATTAGAACTTATAACCAATTGTTATAGCGAGGGAAACAATAAAGGCTAACCAGGCTCCTTGGCCAGTTGTTACAGAAAATTCTGATTTTTCACTTTTTAAATGGCTCAAAGCTGTTAAACTCCAAACTTAAAATGCCCCGAAATCGAATATTAATATATATCCTGCACATCACATTATTTTTTCAAATGTAAAAAAAAAGTTTTACCTAGTAATTACGTGAATTTGTATCAGTTTTTGTTTACAATTTTATCTTTTCGATCTTTCGAGCCCAATACTTTAAAAAAGAATATCTAAGTTTATGATTCGAAACAAATCTTACTTGTACCTTTTATTCTGTTCTAAGGTCTTTGTGATTGTACGTGTTACTGTGTAAGGTCAAAATGATAATACGAGATAAAAAAGCAATAGATAAGATTATTTCAATCAGAAATAGAAGAAGGACAGAAAAAACGTACAACTGAATCAACGATATTTATCATTGATCTCACTTCAAATATTCTTGAAAACGAAACTAATGACATGTTGGAAAATCTTAAGAATAGCAAACATTTTGATTTGTCATTAATGAGTCACATGTTTAAATTCGGAAGGGTGTTAAATAAGTGACTTTAAAAATGACCCACTTGCTCTTAAATTTGTCTAAGGCCAAACCTCTCATTTTTCCGGTATTAAAAAATAGGTATATGTAATTTTTATTTTTATTGAGATAAAATTAAATTTTACATACATGTAATGTAGTGGTCTCGCAGTCGATATAATTTTGTAAATTGTTAACAAAAAGTTTCGTCTAAAAGTATCTTATAAATTCCAAGGAAGCAGACGAAAATGTAGAAAAAGATGGTCGATAGTAAAAGCCACGCTTGACAAAAATATATTTTTTTCACAAAACCGACACTTTAGACAAAATCGCAGGAAAGTCCCAAAATTATAAGACTTTATTTATCCTTTTATAATAAGAATTTGGACATTTATTTTGGTAAACTCGTGCACATTTTATATACCAATTGCAAATGCACACATAATTTCCACATTTCTTTTCGCGAAAGCTACCCTATTTTTATATTTTTAGAATAATTGTTATTTCTGCAAGAAAAATTTGCTAAAATAAATAAGAAAAATAATTATCAGCTCAGATTTTCTAAAGTTTAAAAAAAAGTGTAGTTACAAAAGTGGCCGACAGATTTTACCAATATGAAAAAAGGCTTGGAATTTTGGGCCTTCCCTTCGATTTCATCAAAAGAGTCGATGTTAAGAGTGAAAATATATTGCTTGCAAGTGTTATTAAGTTTCATCTGCTTTGAAATAACGCTGACGTCAGATTTTCGATCTCTCTTCTTTTGGAATCCATCTATCAAGGTTTCACTTTCACGCTGTTTGTCGAAATAAATGACCAAATTCTTATCACAAAAGGAATAACTGTTAGTCTTGGAATTTTGGGCCTTCTCTCTGATTTTATCTAAAATGTCGGTGTTGTGCAAAAAAAATATTTTGGTAAAGCGTGACTTCTCCTATCGACCATCTCTTTCTACAATTTCGTCTGCTTTATCGGAATTTATAAGATACTTTCGGACGAAAGTTTTTCATATCAACAATTTGCAAAATTGTATCGTCTGCGAGACCACTACAGTATACGAAAGTATAATTTATTTTCATCTTATTTAAAATAAAAATTTCATATACACATTTTCCAGTATTGGAAAAATTGGGGGTTTGGACTTTTACCGATTTAAGAGCACGTCGGGCATTTTCAAAATCGTTTATCTAACGTTCTTAAAAGCAAAGAGTATTTATTTGAAGAGAGTGGAAGGTTACTGTACAATGTACACTAGACACTAGCGCACTCTTCCGCTTTGGGGAAGAAACTCGGGTATTTCAATGGGAAGTTTACTTTCTACACTGCTTTTTCTCTGACAGTTAAAAATGTTTTGTATAAAAGTTTCATCGTAACGGATTTTAATAAAAATGCTAGATTACAACAGCTCAATAAAAAGTCAATTTTGTTCGTTTTTTGGAATTCCAGTATCGAACTCGACAAAGTTAGTACAATCATAGCAAATACAAATTGTTGTAGAAACAATATAAAAAGCGTCTATATAACCTCACTAATCTGATATAAAAATTCACAAAAAAAGAATAAATTTTAGCAATAAATTGCAAAAATCACAAATAATGTAACTCGTGAATGTGAATTCCATGTGAATTAAATTGTAAAATTGCTGGTACTCGTGAAGTCAAAATCACTGACAGCGAAGGGGGCATAAAGGTTCAAGGTGGTGAGAGTATAATTTTAGCAGCTCAAGCAGGGAATAATTCGTCGCAATCGTGTTTAGGAGTGAAATTGGAGTATAACTCTATAGTATAACTTTATGCTTTATGATATGGACTTAAACGACTTTTATACATTTGTATTGGGTATTTTTATAAATAAAATACTTATTGTTACAAAAAAAGTTATTTATTATTATTACCTTCTTTGCGTAGTAATTAATAAAGTAATTTTGCAATACTTTTTGGAATTGACTTCTGAGTTCTAAAGATTTAGTTCCTTCCCTGAAACTGTTGGAGCGATGAAACTCTTATACGAAAAAATACATTGCGCTCTAATAGCACCTTCCACTCGCTTTAATACTTTTTCTTTAAACAAACATATTATGAGTATATGGTTGAAATCAAAATGTTGGAACTTTGAATACAGCCCTATTTTCATTAACATTATTTTCGTAGAGGTTTGAAAATTGTAATTACATAGCGGAAAAGGAAAGAAAAAAAAGAGCATGGTTTAAGTATGGGAGAATACAGATAGACAGAGTATGGTGGGATTGGGACGAAGAAAGGGGAAAGATAGTAAGAAATGAGGTATCAGGAAACTAGGAGAGGAAAGAAAGAGGGATAGGAAAATAAGAAATAGTAAGAAGAAAAAGAGACGAGAAACAAAATAGGGAAGAATGGAAGATATGTTACTGGAATATAGCAGGATTGAAGAGAAAGGATAGGGAGTTTATGAAAAATTTTACATAATGGTATGTAGTAATAATGATGGAGACCTGGATAAATGAAAAGGGATGGGAAAGAGTAAGGAGATGGTTATTAGTAGAAGAGGTAAAGATGGGAGGAGAGAACAGGAGATATAGGAGGAAAGGAATGTAGAGAAGAGAGAGGAAGAAAATCCAAAGATAAGGTGCTGAATGAGGAGGGAAAGCAGTTGTTAAAGAGCTTATAGGAGTTAAGATGGTTTATCTTTAACGGAAATATAGAGGGAGACGAGGAAGGAGAATATAAACGCATAGTAGGAGAAAGGGGAACGGTAATTGATTATGTGATAGTAGATGATGAGGTAAGAAAGAAGGTCAAAAAACTAGAGGTAGGTGATTATATTAATTCGGATCACTTTCCATTGATAGTGGCATTAGGGGGAGAACAAAGTAATAGTTATATAAATAAAAAAAGAGCAAAGGTAAAAAGTGTAGGAAAAGGGAAGTGTAGTTCCAGGGAAGAAAAAAACAGTTCAGAGTAAAGGTCGGATGTATTAAAATGGGAGAGGGAAATGTTGACAAGGAGATGGAAAAAATGGTAGAAGAAATAAGAAGAGGATTAGAGTGCACAAATAAAAATGAAGTTAGTAAAGGGGGGAATTGAAGTGGATGGAATGAGGATTGTAAAGAGAAAAAAGGAGGTCAGAAAGAAATTAAAAAAGTGGAGAGAAGAGAAAAGTTATGGGGAACAAAATATAAAGAGTATACTGAGTTGTGTGATCAAAAGAAAGAGGAAGAAAACAAAAAGTTTGAGGAAGAGGCGGAGAATTCTGGGACGGAAGAAGAGGTATTAAAGGTAGTAAATCTAGAAAGAAAAAGAAGAAAAAGTGTAAACCAAGAAAAATGAAATGGTAGAAAGAAAAAAATATTTTTTGGATTGGCTAGGAGGAATAGAGAGAAAAGTTAGGAAGGAAGGAAAATATGGTAAAGAAAGAGATAAGGAAGAGGACAGAGCAAGTGAAGAAATAGTCAAGGTGTTAGGAATAATGAAGGATGGAAAGACAACTGGTATAGATGAGATTCCAAATGAAGTATGAAAATATGGACGGACGGAACTAGAGGAATGGGTATGGATAATGTGTAATCAATACTTTCCAGAAGTACGATTTTTTCAAAAGATTTTCAGATTTATCAAACAAGGTCTTGTAGAATTAATTTCGCGTGACAATAATAAACAAAATAGTTTATTGTTGTTTTTACGGAATTAATTGGGAATGCATTTTCCATGACTGTTTGATATGCTACATTACAAATTTACAATAATTATTAATTATTCACACAATTTTCATTAAAAAATTCAGAGTTTGTCTATTTTAAACTAATAGGCTCATTTTTTAAATTAACTATGAATAATTTCATCAATTTTCATAAATAAAGTTATTGATCACTCAAACAATATTTATAAATAAATTATGATTTTTGCTATTTTTTAAGGAATAGACTCAATTTTTGTTTACGGAATCGATTAAAAATGTCTTTCTTGTAAGTTTTTGCTATGATAATCTTGCTTTTATAAAAATTGTTCAAATAAATATTATTGTTATCAATTTTGAAAGTATCATAGGAAACAGTCTTCGGAAAAACATTGTTAGTCGATTGCCTAATTAAAAATTAAGCGTATTTGTTAAAAAATGGCTAAACTCTGAATTAGCTTATGGAAATTGTGTATATTTTTAATACATGAATAATAATAATATAATATAATATTATGGTAAATTAATCGTAATTAAAAAATCAGTAAATTCTTTGAAAAATAGCCAGACTGAATTTTGCATCAAAATTATTTAAACCCCTGTAATACTTATCCTATTTTTATCTTGGGTAATTAAAATTTTGTTTGGATCATTCTCTATAAAAATTATTACAAATATTAACCGTAATATACAAATATTTCCAAAATTCAAAAATCTTGATTTGTCCACAGAAGCTTTTTTTTATCAATTTTAAACCATCGGTGGCGAAAAAATACAGTAAAAAATTAAAATGACAGAATTTCAATTCGACGCCATTCTAACTGAATCGATAAAGCAAACTTTATTTCTAGAATACAATTGCGGTAACGATAACAATAGAAGTGAAATGCATTTCTAAACTATGATCCTGAATTTCGAATATTAATTTTTGTTGTTGTTTCTTCCTCAATATTTTTCTTCGATTTTTCTTCAATTTCGATCATATTTTTACATGAGATTCATTTTTATTTATTGTTCACGACTTTATTTGTTATAGTGCAGAGAAATAAAGTTTGATTACATTAAGATGCGTATCTCTTTAAATTTACGATTACATCTGAGTGAGAAACGTACGAAAACTTTTCTCGTAACTGCAACGTGTATGTTTTAAATTGTTCATTTTGATATTAAACTGAGAATACTGATCGCTAAAATCTATAAATGAATATTCGAAATAGTAAAAACTTTTAAAATATGACAGGCTCTCAATTTAAAAATAAAACTTGAGTTTTATTTTTTATTGTATAGTTTATAGTTTATTACACAAATTTCACAATTTATGATCATCTTAGCGGAATATCTTAGTCATATTCATACAGTTAAAATTTTCTGAGTTAAGAACTGGAATTTAATAGTGTCTGTGTAATAGGTATGGATTATATGAAATATAACAGAATATATTTATGTTTCACAAAATAAGGAGAGATAGTTCATAAGTGCAAGAAACTGAGATGAGAAGTAAGTATTTAATATACTAAATTATACAGAGTTGACACAATTTTAGAAATAATTTGAGGCTAACGCAAGTATAATATTTTGCAAGTCTTTTATAGTGTAGAGTTTCTAACGTAAATTTGACTAGCTGCAACCACATTCTTAAAATATTCCTTCTGCGCTAGAAAAGGATAGAATATTGGTCGAGAAATAGATTTATGTAAAATTTTAATGTTCAAGATTCCAAAGTGTATTTCATTCTTTAAATTTTTTTCAGAATCGTACAAATAAATTAAAACCAGTCTTACAGAAATCTAAAAATAATTACAATAATTTATAACCAAAATTAATGATAAATATAGCTTTTTTCTATTGTTTGGATCAGTTTTTGACTTTATTTGTATTTCTTTTGTGAATTACTGTATTTTAATGTAGTTTTAATTTCCTGCAGGAATTTATAAAAAAGTACAACTACAAGAATTTACCACTACAAAACTGAAGGAATATACAGGTTTGTCAACCAAAAAGATGCTCTTTTTCGACCTAGGATGAGAAATATTTAGAATATTGCAATAAGAGCATTTTAATTTAAGATATGTACATTTTCAAATATATAATAATCGATTGGTTACCATACATTCTTTTGCGGCGTTCTTAATATTTTCCAACGTGGGTAAAAAAACAACAAAATTTTGTACTGCAAATAAAAATTAGACAAATGGGAAAGAATTCAAAACGGTCATTGAAATTTAAAGCTTCGCACTCTTAAAGATAAAAATTTCTTCATTTTAGGTTAAAAATGTGCCCTGCAAATTAAAATACTTAAAGTGTATGAATTTGAAACTTTTAAGATTAAAGTTTAAAGTTTTTAAATTCAAACTCTCAAAAATGTACGCGTATAAAATAGCAGTGTTCAAAAATGTCCAAAAGAAAATGTTTTCATCAAAATACATAAATTGTAAAATGAATGAAAATGATTATGCAATTTCGAAATAATATCATTTTAAGTGATTTCAAGCTACAAATATTAATTTTAAACATCAAAATATACATCTTAGAACTTGTATTTTTTATAAAGTTTTTTAATACCCTGCAAATTGTAAAAAAATACATTAAAATCTTGCTGATTCTTTTCCGAAAATTTTGGAAATCGTTTTAACTATTTTTTTTCAAATAAATTGTTCAAAAAGATTCATTTTATTTTAATGTTTTGAAATCTTTCCCATTCTTAAATTATTTTGGAATCTTTTTAAAAGTGTTTAATATGTCTATTTCTTATTTTATTTATTTTTAAATCTTTTTAAATATACTATTAAAATAAAATTTTAAACATAAAAAATCATAATTGCTTGTTTGTTATTGATGCATAAAAATTCAATAAGTTCACTTGAACACTAAGAATTTTTGAAGTTGAACAATTAAGGTAGGAATATTCACAGTTTAAACACATTTTTTTAGCGAAATATAACTGTTGAGATTGCTGCAACACGATTTAGGAGAAAAAATAATTGTTTCCTAACGGAAAACAAAATATTTTTTTAACTCGTTCATAAGTTTGTTATTAACAATAAGAATATTTAACATTTATATTTTTCTCATCTATTTACTATAATTTGGAATTAATAGAAAATGTATTTAATGAAAAAATCAATACTTCGAAAAAATACAATTTATTTACTACAACATTTATAATAATGGTCATTGTTGACTTATGGTTATTCTCCATTGTAAATGCCACTTTTACAAAATATTTGGGAATTTTTAATAAAGATAAAATTTTTAAAGTCATGAAAATAATTGACTATATAAATATTTTATAACAACTGGCTTATATCTTAAACTAAATATTTATGGTCCTGAAGTATATTTGCAATATTTCTGATAGATAGCGATTTATCTTAAGTATTTTATTCAGAGAAAAAATAGTATTTGCAAAATGTGAAATTTTAATGTTCTATTGGTTTAAATAATAAATTCCATAGAGAGAAATTTAAAGAAATCGGGTCCTAATACATTTGCAGAAATGAATCCTGAGTATGTACTTCTAAACAATAAACTGCTAGTATTTACAACATAGTTTTAAGTACAATTATCTAATATTTATAGTTTTCTGAAATTTGGTATTTGTAAAGATTTTTCATTTTTATCAATAATTTACGTAAGATTAAAACTATTTTTGTGACATTCAACACCCAAATTTTAAAACTTAAAATCCTCTAGTATTCTGTTCTACCTCGTAGATTTTCACAAGAAAGTAATACACAAATAATTAAAAAGCAATACCAATTTTTGAACTGTAGAAACTTATTTTTTTTCACTCTTCAACAAGAGAATACAAGATAAAATTTGATTTTTGTATTTAATTGTATTTTTTTGTTAAATGTACATTTTTGTACAAAAAAGTAAATGTTTCAACAAAAAATGATAATTGTAGAAATGTACTTTCTTGTAAAAATTTGTTCCACCAGGGTAATATTGTAATTATTTTTTTATGAAATAGTTGATTTGTACAATAGTCGATTTCAATTCTGGATTCATTCGTTTCAAAGTCGCTCGACCAACTCTATTCGTGGTCCAGAAACCATTCGTTTCTTTACGTATTTCCTTCTTATATCAGTCCAGCCTTCAGAATAAACCATGGATGGTTAAAAGCCGCAATTTCAGTTTCAGATAATAAGAGAGAAAAATAACCTCGTGTCTCTTGCGGTGAAGGAGTTTTACAGATAAAGCATATGGCAAGTAGAAATGAGATGGATTTATTTTAAACCCTACCGCAACAACTACAACGTCCATAATGTCAATAAGACTCTTAAGATAATTGAATTTGAAAATTCAGTTATCGAAAGTTATCAGATATTTATAGAAGAATGTAATACTAGATAATCGCTGAATTATTTTTCAAATATTTATGCAGTTAATTTTTAACGGGTGAAAGTATTTTGGTTATTTCATGAATGTCTGACTAAATATGGATGTTTCTACTTGTTGCGACTTTCAACCTATCCAAAACTTTACAATCGTCTATTACTTCAGGTTGAAAATGTAATATTGATTGCCTTTTTGATTGAGTGATGAGACAAATTCAATACTTGTGTGGGATTTTGAAATTAATCCCCTGAGGTTAGGATTATTTGACAAAATAAGCTTGATTGCCAAAAGTCACATTAATACCAGTAATATGCTTCTAAAAGATAAATATAATTCAATTATGTTAATTGTGTATCAATTTCGAAATGTAGAGCTTTGTAATTTCGCAAAAAGGTTTAATAAAGAATTAATCGATTATTCAATAATAAATCAAATAAGTATCTAATAAATAAAATAAGTAAAATCTTTTGAAATTCATATGTCGAATCCCGCCTCGTTTTGTTCTGTTAATTTTTGACAGGTATGTCTTTTAATTTGCATGCCCTAAGATACTATAATATGTCATTTTCTTAAATTTCAATGAGTATATTCAGATGTCCGTATAAAGAGTCGAAATTATAATTATTAAATTGTAGTAATTAGTTGAACTGATAACTAATTATTTGTCAAGTAAATATAATGTTCATTAAATTGAATTAATTCAATATTTATTCTAGATCGTTCTATAATCACTTAAAATTTTTTTAAAAGATATTTGATACTTAGTTTCTAAATTAAAAATAATGCTCATTGGGTAAGTTTTTTCATTATTGTAAAAATAATTCAGTATTTTTTTTAACATATATTTTTTTCTTATCTGATGTGGTATACGTATATTGCGCATTTACGTAGGTTTTCATTTATGAATCCATCCGCATGTTTCATTGAAGCCGACGATTCTGCCAAGTCTAGGCTATTTCTTTAATAAGCATCTTCTGAGATTCTTCTTTATTCATAATGTGTCCCCTAAGGGTTTACATGACTTCCATTCCTTACAATCTTTCCGTTTAAATCTATATTTTTTACAATCTTATCATTTCTATATATACAATTATTAACAACTATTTACATAAAATCTTATATCTAGTTCCTTATTTCTATTTCTTGCGATAGCGCAATTTAGGACTTATTAGCAAGCGAGTGAGCGAGCGAACGAAAGTGAGAGCGCCATTACTTACAATTTTCATGCTTCTAATCTAAGCGACTTCCGTTTCCTTTTTCTTTCACTTTTTTATACCACCATTTACTTTTTTTACGTGCATTCTTTCATTCTCCCTTATTTGCTCCTCTAGCACCCTCCAACTCCTTCATCCATTCTTCTCCTAATCCATCTTCCCCTAGAATCTTAACCACATTTTCTTGCCAGCTTCCTTTATCTTCCATTCCTCTCCTACATCCTTCCCATACATGCTCCCATGTGTCCTCCTCTCATTTACATATTCTACACTTTCTGTTCTCTTCATTTTCCCAGTACATACCCTCCCTTACCTCGTTTTGCAGTCTAAATCTCGCTATTCTGGTCTACCTTCTCTCTTCCCATCCCTTTTCTAAATACTTTGGCACCCCTTCCTTTTTTATCATCTTATACCATTTATTGTATTTTGGTTCGTCAATCGCCCCCCATCTTTCTCTTAATTGTCTTTCCCTCTCCCTTTTTTCCAATTCTTCATAGTTTACTCCAGTCCCGTCTTCTATTTATCTATCATTAAAGAACTCCCTCCTTTCTTCTTCCCACCTAGTTAATTCGATCGCCCTCCCTCTCCTCTCTTCTATCTCCATCAAACTCTTTCTCGCCAACTCCCCTCCCCTTCCCTCCCTCAGCTTTGTCTCAAATTTCCATGCCCTCTTGCCCGCTCTAATACTTAACTTATCCCTTTGCGCTTCTTTTCTCACAAGATATCCGGGCGTCCTCCAGTCTGCCTCTAGTGTCCACCTTATATACCTTTCTTGTAAACTCTCAATATCTTTCCTTTCTTTCCATCCCCATATCTCTGCTCCATACCGGCCATACCAGCGTATCAAATAACCACATTCTCCTTTTCCATTTTTTAACCTTCTTTTTCCTATTCCACATATCTGTTTCATTATCCTTTAGAACAGGAAATTTTGTTAGTAATTATAATTTTTAATTTAGAACTCCAAGTCAGAATTCGCCAAAATTGGTAGATTCCCTATTCTGAATTTTGGAAAAAGGAGTTACCTACTAAGTTTCATAAGTAGACCAATTAACAAAGTTGGAAAAATAAAATTGGGATGAGAACATTTATTCAAAGATGAATTTTTATAACAAATAATTTAAACTTTCGAGTTTTTAAAGAAATTTTGTTTAATAAATTTCGTGATAGTGCGATTCACGAAAAAAATAATCACGCTTTTCGATTATATGGGGAAAGTGTCATAGAGTCCATGTGTTTGATCATTTTTTTCTTCATCCTGTTTATTATATGCTTTAGCGGGGTTTGTGAAATGTAATTGTTTATTTATACTAAATAATACAATGGGGTTTAGAAACAGGTATCTTATATATGGACCCTATTTAATTTTTCTCGCAAAATCAAATGGCGTTATTAGATGTTTGCAACTGACATTTATAGATCAATTTTGTAAACGAAAAACGTTGAAACAATCGAAAGTTAAAATTTTTCCAAATGAAAAATCATCTTTCAATTTAATATTCTCATTCTAATATCATTTTTTTCTACTATGTAAATCGGTCTGCCTATACAACTTGATAGGTTACAAAATTATTTATAATTTTATAAAGTTGTTTATAGATTTTTCGATTCTGAGAATTTTTGGATAACAAATTCTTATAATAACTTGTAGTGATTTTAAGACAAAATAATTTTTTTGTACAAAAAAAATCTATATACTAATGAGTTAAAAAAAATGATTTCTTCATAACAATGAGCTTGGACATAAAATTAATCCCTTGTCTTTTAAGTATATGTGCGTTAATTCTAATTAGTGGCGAGTTTATTCAGGTAATTTTTCTTTGCATAAAAAATCATATTAATAAAATAACGAATTTTGTCACTAAATTTGCTTATATATTGTTGCAAGTCCAATCAAATTAAAAAATTTAATTCAAAAATCCATAACTTCCCAAATCTCGAAAAATAGTTTTCATGGAAAAGCAGAATGATAACATGTTTCTTTTGTTCATGCTGAAGAAAGTGTAGGTTTGACATCATCAAATATTAAAAAAAAACTGTATATTTTATTCGAGCAGATGAAAACAAGTTTTTACACAATTAAAAAAAAATTAGGCAAGAAATTTCATTTGGTATTTATAAGTTTTAGTAATAGTTCACTTTTGATAACTGTATATAAAACAAATTTATCAGAATTTTTTAACAAATAGGAAACATTTTTTTAGTTTTCAAAAATTTCGATTTTTCAAATCCAAAGCACAAACGGAAAATATTGCTCAATCGAAGAAAAATTTTTCAAGTGAATAGTTAGTTGGATGGGAAAATTTCTCGGGGCAATAAAATTCAATCATAAAAAAAGTTGGAAAACGAATCCACCCATTAAATACTCCCATGTGCTCCACTGAGCTAATTATACAAATTCTAAAAATTATTTTACATCAAATAAAATTCAATTTGCAAACATTGAAATAATTAAGTATGTAATTTTTTCATATTTTTTTGGTTTCGAAGTAATGAAATGATCAAATTGTAAAGTTGAATATAAATATCTGTTCAATAGATAAGTCGACTAAATAAATGAATAAAAAGATTTTATTACGAAAATGTGATTAAAACCTAGGTATCATTAATATTTTCATATGAAAATATATCAGTTTTTTTCAGGAATTATATGAAACCAGTATTTGACGATACCAATGAATTCCATACCTGTTGATTTTAATTACATTCCAGTCATAATTGGGTTCTCCGTCTTTAATTAGTTCACGTTGGTGACAATTTTTCAACCAGAATGTATTGACATACGCCAGCGTATAGTTTTTTCTACTTCGAAAATATTAATTCTCTATTTTTATATTATAGCTATTTAATTCGAAAATAAGTTCGTTAAGATTAATATTTAATTATTAAAAAAAATTATAATTAAAGATAAAATCTATTTACACAAAAATAAACTTGACATGATTGGAAAAAGAATATCAAATAATCAATCAAAAACATAATATTTTTTTTAAATTACAAAAAAAAACGAAATCGTACAATTCATTTTCCGAAGAAGAGAAAAATTTATTTTTTGGAAGGTAGCCTATATTCACCAATATTTTAGCGATAAAATGAGAAAGTAATTTATTGGGTCGGCTTACCTTCTTTTGCGTAACCTAAGAACGTGAAACTTTTTATTCTCAGGTTCTAAAAAAGGCTGATAATGTATTCGAAACTCATTTAACTCCCTAAATAGAGCCCTTCGGTGTAATGCTTACGGAAGTAATTTCAGGCCCAATTTTAGGAAAAATATAGTACTCTAAAAAATGCTGTTCCGTGGAAGCGTTTTAAAATGTGGGAATTAAGAAATATAAATAATAAATTTAAATATTTGACGGAATTTAGTAATAAAACAAAATGTCTGACTCAGTATATCCACTTCTACTTGTCGTAGTCTTCATAAATTTGATTAAAAAAGGTTCTCGCGTGAGAGGGTTCGCATTAAATGATATTTTTATCAATTCTCATAAATAAAAACTATATTGTACTTGCAATATTTAGAGTATTTTGTATTTTCTGAGTTAAAAGATTTTAAATACAGTTGTGTTTATTGATAGAATAATGAGTGGATACATTAAACATCTTCAAATATAAATGACGAAATTAAGGGTTTCCTAACTGAAAATATCATTATTATTTTATTAAAAAATGTAAAGTACTTAGATTTTACTGTTTCAAAACACAATATCGTCAAAAAGGATTCGAGAATAAAAGATCCATGCAGATATAAATAACACCCATAAAAGGAAAAGATCTTTACGAAGTAAGGACAAAGTAGTCTTTCCAGAAATAATTGACGTATAGAAAATATCCATAAAAAGAAGAAACTACAGCTATGAAATTTGAAAATTCTGTTCCACTTACTTCAATAGGGAATGAAATCGTCTTAACTTAGTTCAAAACAAAAATGAGTCAAGATTACCCCATGCTTTCAAGAAATTGGAAAAATAATTACGAAATGCGATAACTTTTGAAAAATATAATTTCCTTCGAGAAGATAATACTCTATATATTTGATCTAAAATGCACATATTTCATTCATGAAGGGATAATAATGCTTTCAAATTATGACATTTAAAAAAATGGTCCAAATAATTTTAGTATAATAAATATAGTATTTTATTTTGAAAACCCGGCTTGCGAGATTTATACATTCTGCAAAAACACTGACTGATGTATTTCACTCAAAAGAGCATATTATACGCATTGCGTGTGCTAAGGTAAAAATACAAAAACCGCGATTATTAATATGAAATGAACATAGAGAGTGAATAACTGAATGTTACTAAATGGAATGTCTGTCTAAAAATCGGATTTTATACTCATTGCAATCCTAAATCATCTCAACCAAACTTATTACAGTTCATGGAATTTTAGAAAGCCCAAAGAAGTCCGGGAATTTAAAACTAGTGAAGGCAAGGAAGGAAATGTCATGCAAAATCTGAAAGAATCGAGGATTTTTGATCAATTTAAGTTAAAGATTAAGGGTTATCCATTTTCCTGTAGGATAACGTAAGACTTGTTCTGCCCCCCTTCCCTAAAAAAATCTTATACTAAGATTTTAAAATACATATCAATTTGGTTAATGAAATAAACGCAGAACTTATGAAATTAGATTCAGAATAGAAAATGTGTTAATAACATGTAAGTCCAAAAAATATATAATTTTTTCGGATAGGAATTCATCTTGTGGTTAGAAATTTTGTATTTTGTTAAAATTTCACAATTTTTCTAAATAATGACAAAGATGTTTCATTTTAGCTGAAAAGTTTATCTTTTCTTACTGAAAATTAATTTATTTGGTATATAACTTGCCTTTTTTGGATTGAAACTTTCTTGAAAAAATTCGTCCTTTGGACCTGCGAATTCAATATTTTTTATGAGATTTTTTTCCTTCATTAACTTTAAAATCGTTCTTATTTTTTCTTATTATTTCGAATTCCTCTTTTTAGTTTAAAAATTAATCTATTTTTGATAAGAATTCAAATTGTTTATTTATAATTCGCTGTAGTCTGTAGTCTGTAGTCTGTAGGTAAGATAACTTTAGAAAATTTGATCAAATTGGATTCTGCTTTGGCACACTTTTTTAAAGCTTAAAAAGAAAAGACGATTTAGTGAACCAGCTATTTTAGATGAAAATTCAAAAAGTGATCAAATTTTCAAAATTTGTGAAACCATATTTGTTTAACATTTAAAAATGCTATATGCAGTTACTTATAGTGCTCAGATACTTAAATAAAAATGTTAAAATTCAATTTTTTGGTCAAACTGTGCAAGATACGAAAAAAGTGAATAAAGCAAAATTGTGCGCCCTGAATATATCTACAAATTTGTTATTAATCACTTCAAAAGGACGCGCAGTTTTTGTTTTTCGTCGTAAACAACAATATTTAAAATAAAAATTTTTTTTTTTGACTAACGACACAAGCTACGAAAAAATATAATGAGACAAAACTTGTTCATATAAAAAAGAGCTAAACATTTTTATAATTATTTTTATAGGATGCGGAGTTTTTGTTTTATTCGTAAAAAATATAACAAAAATTAATGTTTTGACAAACGAAACAAGCTATAGAAATAATAAATAGACAAACGTTACGCTTCCAAAAAATACCGAAAACTTATTCAAATTTTTCATGACTAATTTTTGATAGGACACGCTGTGTTTGCTTTAATCGTAAAAAATAACATTTAAAATAAAAAAATAAAATTTTTTTGTAAAAACGACTCAAGGTACGGATTAAAATTAACAGACAAAAGTTGTTCATCCAAAAAGATCTATAAATTTGTTATTAACCATTTTTAGATAGGATAAGTAGATTTCCTTTCAGTCGTAAAAAATAAGATTAAAAATTAAAAAAATTAAATTTTTGAAAAAGGACGCAAGAGTAAAAAAAAATATGCCCATTTGTTTTATTGGTTGTTTTATTGGCCATATAGGTTCCTATATAGGAACATACATAGGATCCCAGGTAGAGTTACATAAAAAATGTATTATATTTGACATAAAAGGGTTGAGCATAATGTAGAAAAGTTGACATTTAGGACAAAATCGAGTAAGAAGCACGAAATACGCGATGAGAATGTGTTTGTTAAAGCCGAAAGAGCTTTAACAAAAGAGAGTTCACAATCACAAAATTACAGTTGTCGATCCGCTGACCTTCGATTTTAAAAGATCTGTGCACAAATGTGGAATAAATGCAAAATAACAGCGGTTGATGTTTTAAGCCTTAATTTGAAGTTTGCGCAAGAATTTGCGAAAAATATAAAGACCGAGCGCGAAGCGCAAGATAAATACATCGTAATGATTGTTATCGTAATGATTTAATTTTCGTTTCAAAATTGATCGCTTTGAGTTTAAAATTCTATTATTCGCTTGAAAATTCATGGAGTTCCTTCAGAATATTATTTGTTTATTTAAAAAAATTTGGTAACGAAACACTGATCTTTTTCATTCGTAACTTCTTGTTTCTTGTGTAAAATTCGTTTTTCGTTTACTTTTAACCATATAAACGAACTTTTAAACAAAAAGTTGAATTTGGAATAAAAAAACATGAAGTATCAACCAAAAAGAATAATTTTACGCATCTAATATTATCGTAATTTCGACCTGGGATATTCTTTGTGTTTACTAATATTTTAAATTTAATTATTACTGCAGTTGGATGATTTAAGTATTAGATCTTAAAGACATAAAAAATTATGTTAATTTTTGGAAATATTTGTGTTGCATTTTAAACTTATTTGAAGGATACTTATTTTCATTCAGAAATTCGTTCAATTTGCGTTTCTTTTGTCCTTTCCAGTAAATTGCAAAAAACAATATAAATTAATTACAATACTGCTAGGATATTAAATCTGAACATAACCATTTTATAACTAAACTTGATGATTAAATGAAGAACAAATGAGTAAGACTAATTCTTTCAATAAAAATGTCCATTAAAATTTAAATCATAATGAAAAAAAGATGGATTTTGGATTGACTCAAGGGAGAGATGATTTCTTCTTTTATCGATGAGTTAAATTAATCTCTAAAAAATGACTCCCTTCTGAGAATCGACGCAAGTTTGCAGGTAGGTGACTGGAGCTACGCGGGGTGCGCGGGGTCTGCGGTTGTCATTCAGGCGAGTACTCACGCGTGAACAAACAAAAGCGGAGCGGGCTATAATGAGTTAGTTCCCACCCACCTTCAGCCCCAAAATCAGCGATATAGGAGAGTTTTACTGTAGTTACATTTTTAACTTGAAGATACATCATCCACGAAAAATGAATTTTCAAATAAAACTATCAATCTTAAAATTGGTAAATGAAAATAGGCAAAAATAGGTAAATTTTTATTAGGAAAAATTCATCCAAAAAGCAACTATTTTTTAAAGACATATTTAGATAAATTTTTAACCTAAGAGTTGAATTTTCCAATAAAATAATAAACCTTTAACCAAAAAATGACTTTCTAACAAAATTTTTAAACTTTCTTCAAAGTAGAATATTTTTTTGAGTAAAAGAGGTAAAACAGATTAAATTTCAAGCAGAAGAATAACTTTCTACAAAAAGATGGAATTTTAACAAGAATTAGTTGAATTTTGAACCATATAGTTCAGTTTTCAGCTATAACGATTAATTTTGTAGCAAGCATTTTACCTTTCTGCAAAAAATGAAATAAAATGTCAATAATTACATAATTTTTAAACTAAAAAGATAGATTTTTAACTGGAAATCAAATAGATACATTTTCAGTTCAAAAATTTAATTTTCCACAGAACCAAAAATGGATTTTAAATAAATTAGGGTTAAAAAACATTTGCATTATGTCCATAAATTACTTTAAATTACCTGAATTAAATGTTAATTACTGTGGTTCACATTTGTATTAATCTGGATTACAAGTGGATTGCTTAACTTACTACGAATTATCTGCATTAAAAGTGTATTATTCTAAATTACTTCTGATTACAAGTAGCTTTCACTGAATAGTTAGAGTATTACGCTAATTTACAAGAGGGTTACTAGGATTATTTGAACTACTTTAAGATAAATGGATTACAATAAGATTTACAGTCTGTCAAGTTAAAGCGTGGGTGGCTTTACTCGCAGTCGGTAAGGTGGATCGACATTATTTTGGTGTCAAAATATTAAGAAGAGCTCCCTCTTTCATGCTTTTTGATTTAACATTCAGTTTGCTTTCAATTCTCATCTTGTTACCACGTT
>NC_046659.1:98974884-98989831 GCF_010883055.1 Belonocnema kinseyi | reverse complement strand
GGGAGCTCTTCTTAATATTTTGACACCAAAATCATGTCGATACACCTTACCGACTGCGAGTAAAGCCACCCACGCTTTAACTTGACAGACTGTAGCTAAATTACTTTTGATAAGTACTAGATCAATCCAGAAAAAAACTAGGCTACTCTAAAAGACAAATGGATTATTTAGGGTGATAAGTGGATTATACTGGACTGTAGTAGTTGTACACCTCTAAATTATGAATCATGTGTAGATTACTGTGAAGTACAAGTTGATTACAAGTGGAAACTCTGAAATACTCTGAATGAACTGTACTAAATACAGATTGCTCTCAATTCGTCTGGATTACAAGTAGATTAGAATAAAGTGTAAGTGTATTACCCGGGATCACAAGTAGTTTACTGGGATTAACTGAATTACTCCCAGTTATATAGATTACAAATGTATTATGCTACATTATTCCCGATTAGAACTGGATTACTCCAGAAAAGAACTGGACTAATCTGGATTAAAAGTAGATCATACAATATTGTAATTAAATATCTCTGGACTGCATTTGAATTACTTGGATTGCCTGAAATACTCTGAATTATCTGGATCACAGTCGAATTACATTGGATTATTCAAGGGTCACAGGTGGATTATTCTGTAATACTATGCATTAAAAGTGGATTGCTGAAACTGATTAAATTACTTTAAGTCATCCACATTACAAGTTGATTGCGCTGCATTAGTTCGGTTTAGAACAGGATTTTTCCAGATAAGAGCTGAATTACCTCAGACAAGAACATGATTATTCTGGATTACAAGCTGATTGTTCTGCATAACAAGTGGATTACTTTGCATAACAAGTAGGTTAGATTGAAGGCATAGTATTCTGGATTACGAGAGGATTACCCAGATTATCTGAATTATTCCGAAATATCTAGATTACACTGGATTACTCTGAATTGAAAAGGATTACAAGTGGATCACTCAGAATTAAATTGTATTAACAGGATTACACCGGACTACCAGTTTGGATAACTGTGCCAAAATTATTTCAAATTCCCCTTGCTTTTAAGAAATAGGAGAAGTAATAAAGACAAGTTGCTTTGCAGAAGTGTAATAATTTCCTTATCAAAAAAGAATGATTTAAGTCCTCCACCTAAGAGTCACTTATGTTGGTCTATTGCATTTGAAAAACGCCATCGCGAAAGATCGCGAAATTTTCTCGGAACAATATCTTCGCCCCCCTTTCCCGTATTTCTTCCCCTTTCCCCACACTCCTAGAATTCGCGATTTTTGGTGATGTCATCCAGTGGGTAGATTTAAAGAATGTTTCGATGACGTAACAAGAAAAAGAGGTGGTACATCTATGCGTGTGGAAGGGGGTGGTTCGTTGCTTTGACAAAACCACTCTTCGCGATGTGGTTCGAGAGAGGAAGAAGGGGTTTGAGTATAAATGTGGGGCGCGCAAGCTCCACCAATCACTCGCTCTCTAACCACGAAACTCGAGGCTCCGGTACCAAATACTAGAACTAGAGTGTTACCCATTTTCTCTTTTGAGACGCATTCACACTCGCTTGTGTCCCGCGTGCCTCGTGCTCCGGAAGAAGTTTGAAGAAGAAGCGTTGAAGACAACGAGAACCCCTACCGTCGTCGCCGGTTGCGTGTGTCGAAGAAAGGATATCGTTTTCGCTTTTAATCCGGTAAGAAATTCCTCATTTTTTAACTTATTTTAAGGGTTCCATGGTGCACTGGGAGGCAAAAAGACAAAAAAAAATTGAAAATACGATTCCAGCTACACTTGACAATGGATTTCAAATTTTTCACAATTTTCAATCAATTTCAAATTGTTTTATATTAAATCTAACTAAACTCTTAAGAGATCCCTAGAAGCAGATTTTCAAACAAATTTCTTTTATATAATTTATTTAATCATGAAGTTGCAAAAAATTATGCAGATTAAAATGCTTGCATCATTAACTGCGCCTTACGCGCACCTGTAGTTTTTTCTTCAAAGTAAAAAACAATTTCTAATGTAAAATAAAAATGTTGAATAACTATTCATTTTAAAAATTTTGAAATACTTAAATTAGAGCTAAAATTATATTGTGAGACTTAAGAACAAGAAAATAAGTAACTTCAGGTTACTTTTCATGTGAAATAAATATAATTTTCGTAAGATTATTAAAAAAATTTAAAAAGATTTTGAAGATTGCATATGTATGAAAAAGGTATTAAGATAATTTTAAAGCAACTATGGTTATTTCACCAAATATTATGAAAAGTTCGGGTCAATTTAAAAGATGATGAGATTTTTTTATTAGTTTGCCAGAAATTTAAAAATAGGTTATAAATTTTTGAAATTTTTTCAAACTAAAAAATTTTTTAAATCTCTTTAAAACTTGTAAAATTATTATATATCTTTTAAATTTTCACAAACTTTTCCTAATATTTTGTTAAAAATTCCGAAAAATTTTAACAAATTCGCTTAAAATCCTCTATTTTATTCATCTATTTCATTGTAAATATTCTTAGCAATAAAAAACATTTTTTTAATCTCTTGAAACCTTTAAAAATTCTTAAAAAGCTTCTTTTATTAAAAATCTTACCTTTTTCACACTGTTTTGCAATCCTCCAATTAAAAATTATTGTTGTATCTATCAAAAACTTCTTAACCTTCTAAATTTCGTTTAAGATTATTGAAATGTTTTATAAAATGTTTAAAAAATAACAAAAATTACCTTCAAGACTTTTTTCTTTTTAAATTTGGGAAATTTTTTAGAATGTTTTGATATATTTTTAAATGTTCTCTGTATAAAAATTCTTAAATTAATTTTAATATTCTTCAAAATTTCAAAATTATATTTTAATATCTTCTACATTCTTTCTCGACATTTTATCAAATGTTTTGATATCATTTTCAACGTTTGTTAGTTCTTCGTCTTTCAAAATGAAAAAAAAATATGAAATTTTCCATGAATCTTAAGAAAATTTCATTATTCTCTTAAAACCTTTCAAAATTGTTAGAAATTTTCAAAATTTTTGTTTCAATCTTCAAAAAATCTGTAGGATTGTTGCTTTACTAACGCGTTATTAATAACAAATTATCAATATTAGTGTCTTATCGATAAACAAACATTAGCATAGCATAACTTTCTGGTTTATTATAGATGATTGATTTATTATTAAAAAATGTATTATCATAATAAACAGCAGACGATTTTTAAAGGGGTTGGATATAAATTACGTGATTTTCGTTTTTGATTTGTTTGTAAAACATGTTTAGCAGAATCACACTTGTCATGAAAGACATAGTTTACTAAAGTATCAAGAGCAGGCCAAGCAAAGTACGTTTAAAAAAAATAACTGAAACTCTCAAAAACTGTTTTCACTGCGCATTTGTTTATACGCTTTTTTTCTAACAATGAGAAAGATATTTCTTTTTCTTTTTCAATGTTTTGTATATTACATTAAACTCGATTGAAAACCATAATTATCCGATAATTTATTATCAAAAACAATTCAAATATCACCTACCATTTTTTCATAACAATATAATTGTTAATACAAAATTAAAACAACAATACCTTAATTTTTACCATTTTTTCAACCTAAGTCGAGAGATCCCTCAAGAATTTAAATAGCTTTAATTCGTTTAAATTCAAAATCGATTGAAAAATGCAAACGCAAGCGAATTTCGAACATTTTTGGTCATTTTGCCACACTGTGCGGTACTAAGGAAAACAATTATTTTCAGAAAAAACCAAAAAACTTTCAGGAGAGCGAAAAAACTTGCTTGAAACTCAAATTTTTTTTATAAACAAAAAATAAGGGAGCACATTTTAAACTTGATAGAATTATATAGATCTCCAAAATATTTTCGTGTGTAAATTTTATCTCTATTGAATCAGGGAAACGTCAGTGCGATGCTACAACTTTACAAGATTAATATAATATAATTAAAAAGTTGGAAAATTACAATTTTTGAATTTTTTTAAAACTTTAAAAAAATTACTCTCGCATATAATATTTGGGATACTTATAGCCCACAAAATTAATAGATAATAATTTACAACATTTTTTTGTTTAAACTTTTTTGTGAACTCAGTTAGTAACGTAGTGTAAATAAACAATTGCACGGAATAAAAATTAAACTCATATGAAAAAAGTTAGCGAAGCAATAAATTGTTTAATCTCAGAATTTAAATACTCTAAGTATTTTTAAATTAAATGTATTAGAAGCTTGAATTTGAAAAAAGTATAATATTCGTTTCTTCCTTCAGTAAAAAGTAATTGTTTAGTTTGTCAATTTATTGATCATAATGGTGATATTTTTTTTAAAGCCAACAGATTTAAAAAAAATTTATAATGTTATCTTAAAAGTGACAAAAATTTGAAAATAAAAAACATTGAATCAATTAAGAATGTTAAATCAATTAAAATAAGTTGAAAATTCACAAAAGTATATTGCAAGCTGTAATATATGTGAATGAATTATTAATTTATCATACAATGTGGGTGATTCCCAAAAAGTTAATCACTTTAATTCCTAATCATTTACCATTTTTCCTTTAAATATAATTTTTTTCTACACAACTGTTTCAGTAAGGTACTAATATCAAAGCAGAATTTCGTAAACTTTTTAAATTATAGATAACTTCGTTCAGAAATTACAAAAAAAAGAGAACGCAAAATTTCTTGTAATGCGCTCGTCTCAAATACAAATTGAAAAGAAAAAATCATAATTTACTGCTATTTTATGATAAAACTCATATTGTTCGTAAATTTTTTTCAAATTTTTTTATTTGCCGTATTCGCATGTCTTGTCACGCGTATACAATTCTTATCCATCACAAATACATTGCTTGATCCCTTGGTTCTGTATTTTCATACTTTCTTGGGTAGATCTAGGTTTGCAGATAAAAAGAGCTTACAGTAAAAAGCTTTGCAATTTTTATTTAAAAAAATATAAATACCATAAATACAAATAAAAATCCAACTTCGTATAATACATTTTCAATAATAAGGAATACATACATTTTAATCATGAACATACCTCCTTTTAACAAAATTTTGTTTTGCACATTTCATAAATTTATATAAAAATACTTTCGTAGAATATTGCAAGATTCTTTCCAGGGTCGTAAAAGCTAAATATCGCATGTCTGAAGTTACTACAAAACTGTACCAAATTGCTCGTAACCAAATATCTAATTATTTTTACCTTGATTAAAAATAAGGAAATATATTTTTTTACACGCAGCTTTAGTGTATTAATACATTAGAGTAAATAAGGAAGAGGAAACAAAAAATAAATTGATCATAGGCTAAAAGCATAAAAAAAACTTTTGAAGTCACAGTAATGTCCACTGTAAAATGATGGAATTTTTTCTATTGACATATTTTTTATAATTATATTTGAAATAAATGTTTGCCGCAAACATTGGTTATAGTATACTAAAACATTACCATAAAGGTCTCTTCTCACAAGTTTGGAAGATATTTCTGATATCTTTTATCTAAGGAGATGGGTTTGGCCCTTTTCTATCTAAAAACGTCTGTTGAATATTGTCTTCCAAAAAAATATTTGTCATATGCTAAATTCTACTTAACATGAGTTAGCAGTTTTATATTCCCATATTTATATTTTAAAATTAAAGCTCAGTTATCGAGTTAACTAATCAAAAAATGGCTGTGAAAGAGCTTACAATTTAATTACTGACTTATGAAATTTCACATTAAATAAGTTTCATCCTTTGTATAATTGTACTTCCCTGAGGTAATATAACTTCTATTCAACTTCATCCATCGTATTATATCCACATTTTGCGTTCATGATATCATAAAATTTAAAGTACTGAAGTCGTCAAATTTCATTCGCATAATTGAAAGTTCGAGTATGAAATAAAATATGGTTAATTAACCGAACTTTCCAAGAGAATAAAAAATTAAAAACTAGAAAATTATATTTAAATCTCTTCATTTTATTGTCTTATTATCTAGTATGGTGCAGAATACATTTTTTAATGAATAGTATTCGCGATCTGTTATCTATTACGCAATATTATCCATTTTACGTCTTATTGCGCATTTTTACGCATAATAATAGCAGTATTACTCGTTATTACGCAATTATTCAAAATTATTCAGCATTATTGCATCATTGTTACGCGCATGTTACAGCGCGATTAAAAAGAATCGCAGCAATAGAACTCCTAGTCATAAATTAAAATGTCATAAACATGTATTTTTTAAATGCAGCCATGTTGTTTAGATTTTCTTTTAATTATAAGTTGAAAAAATATGTATAAATTGTATTTTGGGGTGGGTCGAAACAAATCGATAGACATTCAGCTTAGTTACCTATGCTAAAAAAAAGTGTGGAAGAAATTTCTTGTTTGCAGAGTTTTTAAATTTTCCTAAGTTTTAATTTTTTACATAACTGAAGGTTTAAAAAGTATTTCCAATTTTTGACGGATATTTATCAATTATTTCTTAATAGATAATTTATGTTTAATTCACCCTTTTGTAAATAGGGTATGAATGAAATTATCTTTATAACTTGTGATTTAATCACTTTCCTGAACATGCGTGGGAAGCAAACGTTAAAAATTATGAATTTAATATTTAATAGAATGATTTTCTTTACTTGTGGTTTTATAATCTTTTGAAGCAATCAGAGAACTTTTAAATACATAAATACACTATTAAAAAAATCGACAATAATTCTATTACATGCTGTACAATAAATAGGAATTATCTTTCAGAAAATAATTCAATAAAATACGTGAAAAGTTGGGAAGACTTTTTTGACAACAATTTTTTAATTATTTAAATTTAAACATTTAAAATGGAAAAATATACCACTTTCAATGCCTATTGCAAGCCAACGAGTCACTTCCTTACTTTTAGTCGCTTTTTTTGAAAGTCGCTTACTGCTTTTAGTTTTCTTTTCGAAATATATATATTTTATTCAATGCATTTTAAATTCAATGCTTTCAGCTGCGTTTAGATTAAAGTATAGAAATGTTTTTGTTTTTAAATTAAAATTTCTTTAAATATTTTTTTTATTTTCCACGATAGCTATTTGTAAGTTTTAAAATTAAATAATTTTAGGTACAAACATGAAAAAGTTAACTAATTTCAAATTTATAGCATTTGCATTATGAATTCAAACCTTTTGAACAACTGAGCTTTCATTTTGACTTTTTAAAACTTTTTAAACACTTTTTTGTATATAAGAAAATACTTTCATGGATCTGATAAACTATTTTAATGTATACATTGTAAGAAGTAAAACGAAACATAATTATAAAATCGGATTTTTTCATTTGGGTTTTGAGTTTGTGAGGAGAAAGGAGCTGTTTATCCAACAAAACAGCTTGAAAAATAAAAAATTCACTAAGGAAAATAATAACAAATTTCCGTATACGATCAAAAAATAACAATTTTGAATCGTTTAAACTTGAAGGATTCGGAATGAACGTCATTTAATACTTAAATCATTATTTTAGAAAGATCCATATCACATAAATTTAAATCAATATAAAAGTACGAATATTGAGAATTAGAAGTGCTTGAAATAATTCAACATTTTTCAGATTCGAAAACTCTTTAAAAGGGTCTTTCTTCAGTTTTATTTATCTTTTAATAGTTTAAAATTCCACAAATTATCTTCTTTGGTGAGAAAACAACACCTGCTTTCCGGAAAATTTTTTAGTGTCGCTCAAGGATTGTGTTTTTCATTTAATAAATTGAATTCTGGTTTTTTCAGATTTATATAATAATAATTAAACTCACTCCGACTAATTTTTATAATATATTTTGAAGAAGATACAAAAAGGAGAATAGAGCATAAAAAGGCAACAAAAGTATAGCGCAAACGAAAATTCTACTTGCTAACACCAGGGAATTACGCCTTAGTACCCATTATTACGCTTAATAATTTCGTTACTACGAGTTTTTAAGCATTATTGCGAATTATTACGCATTGTTCCGCTTAATTCCCCTATCATGCATTATTATGAGTTTTTAATTTATTGTGAGTTTTTACGCATTATTACGCAATATTATGAGTTATACGCATTATTACGCAATATTATGATTTATATGCATTATTGCGCGATTATTACACATTATTGTGCGATTATCACGCGAGAAGCGTACGGAGTGAAACGCGAGTGAATAACCCCCCGATCTATGAAATCAACTAAAACAAAATTACTGATACTAATCGAAAAGTGTATATGAAGTTGGTACGCAAAAATGCTTTGGTTTTTTAATTCCTGTTTTTAAACATTATTATTTCGTTTCATTCTATTTAATTAAGAAGCATATAACAGTAAAAGGAAAATATAACAATGTTTAATTCATAATATGTATATGAAATTCTTAAGGATAAGTTTGAAATTGGTCTTAGTAAAAATAATTAAATTGTTAAAATCTACTGCAATTACAGTTTTTTTTTAATTTCAAGCAGAATTAAAATTCTCAAATGCTTTGAATTTCCTGAACTCCTTGAATTCCTTGAATATTTTGAATTTCTCAAATATTCATAATTCTCTAAATTCCTGTAGTGTTCTGAATTTCTGAAGTTCTTTAACTTCTTACAGGTTTTCAAGTGCTCTAAATCCCGGGAATTCCTAGAATATTCTGAATTCCTGAAATTAATTTAATTCTCTCAATTTCCTAAATTATCTGAACTCTTTCAATTCATTCAATTCCATGAATCCCTTGAATTATCTTAATCCTATGAAATTTCTGAAATGTACTGAATTCCTTAATTGCACTTAAATGCACTGAAATTGTCTGAATTATCTGACATCTGAATTCCTTCAATATTCAGAATTCTCCGCATTCCTCGACGTCCTTGAAAATCTCTAAACTCCTTAAGGCCTCTGAAAATCTTCAATTTCTTGAATACCCTTGACTTCTTAAATATTCAGACATCTCTGAATTCATTGAATTCTATGAAGGTCTTGAATATTATATATTTCCGAAATTCATTCAATTCTCTAAATCCCCTGACTTAGTTAAATATTCTCAATTCTTTGAATTCTCTGTTCCTCCTGAATTTTCCTAATTTTTACGATTCTTATAATTTCTTGAATTCATTAAATTCCTTCAATGCTCTGAAAATCATGAAATTCTCTAAATGCCGTGAATATTATATAAGTAATTTCCTCAAATTCGGCAGATGCTCTGGAATTGCCGCAACTCTCTGAATTCCATACAATAATTGAATGCCTTAGAGCCTTGAATATAATAAACTTCCTGCATTTTTTGAATATTCTTAATCCTTGAACTACTCTGAATTCCCTCAATTCTTTAAATATTCTGAATTCTCTTAATTTTTTAAATGTCCTTAATTCCGTAAAATCAGTAAAGTTTTCTGCTTTCCCAGTAATCTTCGAATATTCTGAATTCCTTTAATTTTTTGAATTCCCTGAATTCTTTGAATTCTCTAAGTTTTCTGATTTCCTTAAATATTTTGAGTTCTTTTAAATACCTGAATTCCTTCTATTTATTTGAATTTTATGGAATTTTAAGAAGCTCAAAATATTGCAAGGTATTTAAGGAATTTAGACGAATTCAAGGAATTCGAATAATTTATAGAATTTAGATGAATTCAGTTATATCAGGGAATTCAAAGAATTTCAGAATATTTGGAGAAATTTAAAAGAATTCGAAAGGATTTAAAGTAGTTTAAAAGCATTACAGGGAATTTAGCAGAATAGAATAAAATATACAGAATTTCAAGAATGAGAAAGAATTTAAAGAATTGAAACATGCACTATTACTAATCTAATTTGTGCTGATATTTGAAATGTAGCTATTTCACAGATAATAATTTTGAATTAAAAATCTCCACAATTAAAAAATGCCGAAAAAACCTTATAAACTGAATATTTACAAGATTTCTTTCCAATTTTCCAAGTTTCTTTCCCTATGATTGTGTACAAAGTAAAAAAATTTTCCATGCAAAATAAAACCAGACCTTTCAATTTTTTGAGCGATTCACCTGTAAAATTGAAAATTATAATCATAGTAATCTTGTTTTATAACTGTATGTTATTAATTGAATACGCAATGTTTCCGGCGCAATGGTGCGAGCGTATAATTGCAAGATTGATAATATTTCTCAAGAGTAGTATTTCTGCCTAATGCACTCTAATTAATTTATAACACGCTTACCTATTTGGTAAAGAGGAAATCTATGCTCTCCTGTAATCTGAAAATGGTAAAAATGGTTTTTAAACTCTCCCTAGTTTCCCGCAAATGATGTTTACACATTTTTAATTTGTAACTTCATTCAAGTGCAGTTACAAATAAAAAAATTTGTCGTTTGTTCCAAAATTAATCTCCATTATATCAGTAATATTTCAAATTCTTTGGAGAATTAAATTTATTTGTTTAAATGCGAGTCTATCAAAATAAAACTTTTGTAACACTAAAGGCTATAAATAATGTAAAATGTAATTTTTCTGTTTTCGCTAGTATTTCCAATAACTTTTGCTTTGCAGGAAGAGAAGATATAAAACTTGCCAACAAATATAAGGGTCACAAAACTAAAGGATATCCAACCGGAAGTTTATCATGAATCAAAAAGGCCTTGTTAGTGCAAACCTATAATATTATGGAACACGGAATGAAAGTAGAAAATTTCAGAAACTCACTTCAAAATGATGAGCTTTGAAATCATTCCACTTGATTAGGTGGCACTTGACTCAGTCCCATTTAAAACTGCAAATTTATTATTCTGTCTCTACAGAGAAAAAGGGTTTAAAATTTTTTATTGTTAAAATGTAGGAGTTTAATTAATAGATTATTTTGAAAATAACGTTTGGGACTTCTGGATTATTTGAACGGTTTTAAATCATAAAATATCTTAAAAAATGTTTACAGTATGTCGTTCCCAGACTTTAAATAATTGTTCTTAATAATTTCTTTCTTTTGCTAATTTTTTTCTTAGTTCTGCTTTTTCAATCTATTTTTGGAACCTAAATCAAAGTTTCTGAAGGTTTCAAATTGGCTTGTAAAGGAAAATATACTTCAAGTTGTTTATCGAGGAACTCTTGAAGCGAGATTTAAAATACTGTAGAGAATCGGATAGTTTCCATTCTCAAATTTCGACCAATGAATAAAAAAAGTCTTATTAAATTACAATTTTATTTAAAGTTAAATATTTCAGTATTATAAATAGTTTATTATATATTAAAAAACTATCCTAGACGCAAAAGAATATCCTGAATAATCTAGATTTAGATTTACATTTTAACGAGAGACTAACTTTAGACAAATCTAAACAGATTGAATATTCTTTGTTCCCTATTTCATTTAGAAAAAAAAAAGAAAACAGGGAAGAGTTTTATCAAATCTTCGCGAAACAAATTTGTCAAGTTCAGCTATTAATCGTTCATGAGGTAAAGTGGTTCTAAGGTTTAATCAAGCTTTTATCTTCTTCTACAATTTCAGATTGTACAATGACCACTTTTTTCGGTTTACAATGTGAAAAGAACTCATTAAAAGTATTTAAGTATCCCGAAAAAATGCTCAAACTTTAGGACTAATTTCTTTTGCAATTCTGATTTCATTTCAAATAAAATTTTTCATTTTATTTTACAAAAAAGGTACCAAAGATCGATTAATCGACGCTATATATTTTATAGAAATTTCATTTTTTATGAGAAACTTTACATATTTTCCTCAATAATTTTGATAATATTTTCAAACAATATTATTATGGAAAAAATTGTGTTTCCCAATTATCAGCCTATAAGCTGTAATAGATAATCATATAAAAAATTTAAGTTAGCAAAATTTCAAGGATATTTATGCAAGCCAATTTTTAATTTTTATTTAAATACTTTTCTATTCAATAACAAATTTGACATTTTTTAAATAAAAAACCTCATTTTTGTGCACGTACTTATATTTGTGAAAAAATTATGAAATCTGTAAAAACACTCAATACAAATAATTGCCACCACGTTACAAGATAAAAACAAATCTGTTTACTTTCACATCAACAAATTAAAGAGTGAAAGTGATGCTTCAAGATTTAACATACTTGGAGAATTTATTATTTAATTAAATTTTGTTCAGGATATCCGTAAAATTAATGTTCAGTTACCATTTTTAAAAAATTTTAAGTGATTTTTAATATCATGAAAAAATGTAATAAACAAATTCATATCTTAAAATTACCCATTGTACGCTCTAAACACTTCGTTTAAAGAAATGGATAAAAAATGGTCATGAGTACATATAATAAACGTTTTTTTTTAAACCAATGATAATAATTCCTAATTGTTCAAATAAATTTGATTACAAAATACATATTTTCATCAATTCCTAATCCACAGATTTTTTTGAACAAAATAAATATCTCATTGCTTAGAAAAATCCTTCACTTATGATACCTGATCAATGATAATTAATTCGTTATTTATAAAATTGCTTATAAAATGAAAAATTATTGTTCTTTCATAAAGTATCAAAATAGTAGATTTTTTAAACTTATTCATAGTTAATTCTGAAAAATCTTCTGGTTGAAAATTGAAGAAAATCGATTGCTTATTAATTAAAAGAAGAACAAATATTGTCAGTTGAATAAGCCTCCTAATATATGGTGTTTTCTGAGTCATTGGTAGTTACGTTGTCAAATAATCACAAATTTTTTTCGTAAAAAAGAAAGAAATCTATCCGTGAAAAATTAATGAAAATTTTTATATGGGTGAGAAGTTTATTTAAACAACTGGCAAATGTTATCAAGTATCAAAAAATCGTTCATACTTTTTGTTTTCTACAAATCTTTGATAAAATTCGTTAAAGCAACAAAGTCTTTAGAGCCAAAAATAGATAAACATGCATTTGTTAAATAAATGGGGTCATATTAATTGGAAAATAAAGTATCCAAGTATTTTTAATCTCAAAGTAGCACTTTCACACATTAATTTGTCAATATAATTTTTTGATTGTTGCCACCTACTGAATATTATTTCTAAAAAGTGTCACTACTGATTTCATAAAATTTGCAGAAATATAAGAAGTTGCAAAAAATGGGATCGTTAATAAAAAAAGGTCAACTTTGCAGTTAATTTTGATCCGATGTTGAATGAATACAATGTTAAGCTCTAGGCTAATTTGCCCAGAAAAACTTCCTTTCCTTCACTGTACGTTGGTTGATTTCCGAGAAAAATTATCTCCAGTGATTGCACTGCTTCGGAAAAATCCACCCTTTGGATATTCCTGTGGGTAAAAATGAGAAACACGTCTTTTTCCCTACTTTCCACCCTTATTAGGACCTCAGGGCGTGATTTTAGTTCCAGTATGTTTGTAGTATAATGACATGAAAGACGAGGACTTTAACCACGATTATGCTGATAACGTGGAAGAATAAGGATCGGTGCATCGGAGAAGAAAAAGCGAGGAAAATAGGGAAAATAGTGGAAAGTGGCGAGCAACATGGATTGGCAAACTGGGGAAGCGCAGCTTTTTGTATGCAGACAAGGAGACGCCAGGACGTCCCACATCCGAGCGAGAGTTACTGTGCGATTTGCTTTATCTATCTTTCATTCATTTTACTCTATCTGCCTTTTGAAGATCCGCGCAGTGCCGTATTTTAAAATTTGAACCTAGGAAAAATTATCTATCTTAGTTGGAAATCCAACTATTTGGTTGGCAATTTACCCTTTCTAGTTAAAAATTCGACTGGTTCTTCGAAAATTCGTGTACTTTGCTGATTTGAGATTTATCTTTTCTAGTTAAAAATTCAAGTAGTTCATCGAAAATTCAGTAATTTGTTGAAAATTCATTTATTGGGGTCAAAAATTAATCTTGTTTGTCTAAAATTCAACATTTTGGTTCAGAATTAAACTATTTGAAATACAAAGAAATGTATTCAGCTGGAAAATTCAGTTGAAACTTTCAATAACTTCAATTAAAAATTGATCTTTTCTAGCTGAAAATTCAACTATTTGATTGAAATTTTATCATTTTTAGTTGAGAATTTAACTACTTGGTTAAGACTTCGTTTTTTTTTATTGAAGAACATAATTTTTTTCAGTAAAAAGAAGATTATTCTATTATTGGCTAAAAGTTGATACCCTCCTTAATTGAAAATTGATACTTTGAATTAAAAATTAATCTTTTTTAGTTAAAATTCAACTATTTTATTGAAATTTCATGTATTTTTTTGAAGATTCGTATTTTTGTTAAAAACTTAACTAGTTCGTTGAAAAGTAATTTAGGTTGTCAAAGCTGCATTTTTAAGACTCATCTTTACGCTTGTCCGATTTAGTGAAAATTCATCTTCCCCCATTAAAAATTTACCCTGTTTGATGAAAACTCATAATTTTGGTTGAATATTTACATACTTTGTTAAAAATCAGTTTTTTCTAGTTTACAAACTTCGACTGGTTGAAATAATTGTTGTCATTAAAAATTAATTTTTTGATTTGGAATTTTAATAATCCATTTTTGGTTGAAATTTCTACATTTTCTAGTTGAAAATGATACTATTTCTTCAAAAATGCATTTACTTTGTTAAAAATTCATCTGTCCGGATAGACGTTTATTCCTGATTACCTAAAATTCATCATTTTTGTTCAGGATTTAAATATCTTGTTAAAGATTTGTCTTTTTTAATTGAATTCTACTGGTTGAAATTTAATTTTTTAGCTGGAATTTTGTTTTTAAAACTGTCGTAATTCAACTATTTCGTTAAAAAATTTGTTTTCTGGTTTAAGAGTGAACTGTTTTCTAAAGAAATTAAACTTTTTAACTAAAAAACTTATCTATTTTTTTTTAATTCTTAAAATTTTTTTCTGAAAATTTGGCTATTCTATTTTTAGTTGAAAACTTATTCTTTATAAGTTGAAAATTCGCTTATTGGTGTTTAAAACTAATCTGCTAGTATAAAATAAATAAATCTGGTTAAGTATTGAACTATTTTTTTGAAATATTGTATTTTTTA
>NC_046659.1:98971665-98974784 GCF_010883055.1 Belonocnema kinseyi | reverse complement strand
ATTATTTTTTGTTCTTCAAATTTAACGATTCTATTTTTGGTTAAAATGTATCTTTTTCGGTTTAGAAATAATCTATATTTCTAAAATTTTGGACTTTTTAGCTTAAAAACTCAACTATTTTGTTGAAAATATGTTTGTATGTGTGGCATATTACTTTCATTTGTTGAAAATTCATCACCGATTTTAATGACTCAACTGTTTTCATAAAAACTCGCCTTTTTTAGTTGACTTCAACTAACAAATGTGAAAAATGTGTTTATAAAAATTATTTGAACGGTTGATAAATGTATGTTATTATATTTCATATTTTAAACAAAAGATGTGGATTTAAAATAACTAACCATTACAAATCACTGAAAATGTCTTTTGTTCATTAGTTTGTTTACGACATCAGGAAAACAAATATCTCACATGCACCTACTGAACAATTAGCATCAACATCCGTTAATAATTATACTGCCAGGCGAGTTTTGTCGCAAAAGGTATTTTTCCCATTGTGTGACGCTTTATTCACATAATTTTTTATTAAAATTATAACTTAAATTTTATTTTAAAAATTGTAGGAATGTTGGAAGTTTACAGGAATTTTGATAATTCAGAAATTTCAAAAATTTCTAGTAATTTTGGATAATTTATGATAAGCTATGGGTAGTTTATGGTAACTTATTGCTTCAAGTTGGTCAAATCTGTCAAATGACGATTAATTTTTGCGACCTAAAATGTGAGCTCATAAATGTATAATCTTCATTGTTCATCTCTGACGTCACATTTCTATTCTCTAGGCTGAAAAATTACACTTTTTTCACCATACATGAAAGGCTCTTCTTTACCATATAACCACTTTACAGGTTTAAAAAAGACTGAAATAATGCATGTGCTATAAAAAATATCGTACCTCATTGGAATGAAATTTTAGTTTCACGAAAAAGATTGTTTGACAAATATTATGTAAATAAAATTCAATTTTGATGATGATGGTGAAATATGAGATAAAAAATTCTTCGTCTGATTTGTAAATTGAAAAAAACAACATATTTCTTCAATAAAATAATAAACAAAATTCAATAAATATTAATATTTTATTTCTTTGTCAAATGATGACTCAGAAATTCATTTTTCTTAACATGTTCTTTTACTACTTCTTGCAGCTCTTGAAATATACTTTGTTCTTAAACTTTGTTCACGCCATTTCCTTGTTGTACATGTAATAAAGTTGTATTCTATAGAGACCCTTTAGTCCAGAGGGATTAAAATCTTATAACTTTTCTACTTTTGTTCGATATCACGATTAACGAAAATACGAACAGAATCAGAAGGCGTGGGAGTATGTTTGAGGGCGATAAAAGGGTCAAAGACGATTCTGGTTAACTGATTCTTCTCTTGATATCTCTCTCTCTCTTTCTTTTTGCCCTTTCCTCATTAAATTCTTTCCTTTTCCCTTGTTTCAATTTTCACTCTTTTATTTCTTTTCTCTTTTTCCCATCATCAAATCTTTTATACAGTATCTCTATTATTACCCTTATTCTCATGGTCGGGAAAATTTTTTTGAGATTCAATCACGTCGAGATTCTGGATACGATTCAGGAATTTAAATAGGTTGGAGATTCTTCCGGTTTCTGCAAAATTAAATCGACACAGCAGCCATTTCATTCTATTCCTTCCAACCGAGGTCATCGATAATAATTATTTATTTTCAATAATGTCAAGCGGGAGACTGAATTCAGGAGGTGGTTCTTTACAGTTTTCCTCTCCTCTGGCTAAACGCCCAGGCGCGGGTTATCAGTGATTGTGATTAAATGTATACATTGATTTTCTGCCCGCCTTAGAAAATAAAATTTTCACAGGCCCACATTCAGTGAAGTAGAGTCATCTGGTAGTATATATTTTTTCTCATGCTAGGGGAATTAAATGATACTTAAATGATACTTAAATGATACTTAAATGATACTTAAATGATACTTAAATGATACTCTGTTATACCGTGGGCTTAAAAGAAAAGGCATAGTATGCTAGGGTTTTAACCATGGTACTATGGGAATTAAATATATAAGACTCATTAGACAATAATAATAATAATTTTATATATAATAATAATAATAATAATCGGTGGCTCAGTTGGTTAGACACTTGCACTTCACCTCAGAGGTCCGGGGTTCGATCCCTGAGCCGGTACCTCTAGAAATTTTTCAATGTACCTTTACTGAGGTTCTGGTGGTTCGGAACCCACTTTAAGCTGTAGGTCCCCCCATCGTGTACTTGACTGCAACCCAGTCCGTCAATGATGGGGTAAAAACCAGGCTTTGTCCAATATGTCTGGGCAGACTGCTCTCATCGGATCACTTGATTGCATTATAAAAATGCGTCCGTGACTGATGATATATACCGGGAGAGCCCCGTGCAAAATGATCAAATAAAACTCCAACTCTAACCAAAAATGCCTTCGACATATTGGGCAGTATAAGCCTGTGACAACATTTCGCCACAGAAATGTTTTTTTATAATGTACCTTTACCGAGGTTCTGGTGGTTCGGAACCCACCTTAAGCTGTAGGTCCCCCCATCGTGTACTTGACTGCAACCCAGTTCGTCAATGATGGGGTAAAACCAGGCTTTGTCCAATATGTCTGGGCAGACTGCTCTCATCGGATCACTTGATTGCATTATAAAAATGCGTCCGTGACTGATGATATATACCGGGAGAGCCCCGTGCAAAATGATCAAATAAAACTCCAACTCTAACCAAAAATGCCTTCGACATATTGGGCAGTATAAGCCTGTGACAACATTTCAACACTGGAATGTTTTTTATAATAATAATAATAAGCCTCAGTGGCTCAGTTGGTTAGACACTTGGACTTTACCTCAGAGGTCCGGGGTTCGATCCCTGAGCCGGTACCTCTGGAAATTTTTCAATGTACCTTTACCGAGGTTCTGGTGGTGCGGAACCCACCTTAAACTTTAGGTCCCCCCATCGTGTACTTGACTGCAGCCCAGTCCGTCAATGATGGGGTAAAAACCAGGCTTTGTCCAATATGTCTGGGCAGACAGCTCTTATCAGATCACTTGATTGCATTATAAAAATGCGTCCGTGACTGATGACATATACCGGAAGAGCCCCGT
>NC_046659.1:98968416-98971565 GCF_010883055.1 Belonocnema kinseyi | reverse complement strand
ATAATAATAATAATAATAATAATAAGAGCCTTGGTGGTTCAGTTAGTTAGACACTCTGACTTCACCTCAGAGGTCCGGGGTTCGATCCCTGAGCCGGTACCTTTAGAAATTTTTCAATGTACCTTTACCGAGGTTCTGGTGGTTCGGAACCCACGTTAAGTTGTAGGTCCCCTCATCGTGTACTTGACTGCAGCACAGTCCGTCAATGATGGGGTAAAAACCAGGCTTTGTCCAATATGCCTGGGCAGACTGCTCTCATCAGATCACTTGATTGCATTATAAAAATGCGTCCGTGACTGATGATATATACCGGGACAGCCCCGTGCAAAAATGATCAAATAAAAAAAAAATCCAACTCTAACCAAAAATGCCTTCGACATGTTGGGCAGTATAAGCCTGTGACATTTCAACACAGAAATGTTTTTTAAAATAGTAATAAAAATAATATATATTTTTCAAATCCAGAATCATAAAAAGCTTCTATAATTTAGAAGCAAATAAATAATCCTGATATTTGCTTCAAACCTTTGAACCCAGGACGGCAGTCAAGGACGTGAAAAGCTAATTTTTTTTGTAATTTAATTTATACTTAAAATTTTGTACAAATAACTTATTAACAATTAGATTTGAAATTTACAAATGATTCAACAGTTGATCTTACAATTTAATAGATTATAATAGCCTATTTGAAGTGCTTGTTTAATTTTGCAATGTTTTTATGTTTAAATTAAAAAATTGTTTCCGTGTGATATTTTAGAAATATCTTAAAAACAGCCCGAGAATATTTAAAACAATCCATTACTTCATTATTTTGTGCAATACCATGTTAGTAGCTTTTTTAGTTAATTTTATTTAATTAATTATTTTTAAATTTGGTGGTTAGTACTGATTCCATTTTTTCCGAAAGTAAAAAGTCAGTCTGATCGTTAATAACCATTTATCAATAATCTAATTAAGATGATTCAGGCAAATAAGAATTGAATGTCTTGAAGAAAAGCTTAATGGCGCGGCAGACAAATCTTCCCACGTTGGATACTCATTGTATTCAATCAATCAAGTGAGAGACTCGTTCCTCGACCCCAAATTTTCTAACTAAATAAATTATCCTCACGTAAATTATAACGCTTTTAGCGATCTTCTAAATAACATAATATTTTTATTTCTTCACTCTAATACTGCTTTAGTAAACACGCAATTTCGAATCAAAGATTCAGTCACCTGATAACAGAATAATTTAATTAATTACTTGAAATTGATTTATAATAATTTTGATTTTATAATAACTCGGAAGATGACCTATGAAATAATTAATTTAATTTAAATGAGTCCCACTTATTAGGTTTATGAAAACCCCAAGGCCGTCCATAAAATTTCCCTTTTTTAAAGAATTTTTTTCCTCTGTTTTGAAGAAATTTCATTTTTTGCCTAAATGTGAACTTAATTAACAGAAGTAAATATGAAAATACAACTATTTTCGATTAAAAGTAAATTATTTTTTATTGGAAAGTCTAGAATTTTGTTTTTGGTTAGTAGGTCTTCTTTTGGTGAAAAATTCAATTACTTAGTGCAAAATTTATGTGTTTTTAAACTTATCTTTTATCGTAGAACATTTAACTATTCGGTTGGAAATTCATCTTTTGTGATTCAAAATTATTTTTCTTGTTGAAATTTCCCTTTTTCCTTTGTAAAAGCAACAATTTTTTAAAATAATTTGTCTTTTTGTGTAGAAAATGAATCTTGTTTCTAGGAAATTTACTTATTCAATTGAAGATTCAAATATTTTGTAGAAAATTCGTTATTTCATTGAACTCATCTAGTCGAAGTTTTGATTTTTTCATTTAAAAGTAATTTTTAAAACTAAAAGTTCAACTAATCTATTTTTGGCAAAAAAATAAAATTTTTAAATGAAAATTGATCTATTTGTTTGAAAATTCTTGTGTTCTAGTTTAAAATTCGTCTTTTTGTAAAGTTATCTTCTTGATTAAAAATACAGCTATTTTTTAATAAACTTAGATCTTTTTTTATTTCTGTATTGTGTTAAAAAATGTAACTATTTTGTTGAAAGTTTTATTATTTGTTGAAGTAGATATTCTTGGTCGAAAACTTACCTGTTCTGTTTAAAATTTCTTCTTGTAGATTAAAATTTCATTTTTTTTCAGTTCCAATTTTACCCTTTTGTTGAAAATTTTAATAATTGCTTAAAAATTCTACTGTTTTTGGTTGAACTTTCATATATTTTTTTTTAAATTTGATTGTTTGGTTTAAAACTTATCTGTTTTTATTAGAAATTTAACTGCATGCATGAAAATGCATGTGTTTCTTTAAAAATTCGTCTTTTGTAACTAATTCGTTCTTTGAAAATTGGACTATTTTCTTAAAGTTGTCTTTTTTGGTTATAAAATCAACTCTGTCGTCCCTGAAAATTGGAAATTCATCCTTCTTTGTTAAAAATTCATCTTTCTTGTTTGGAATTTAACTTTTCTCTTGAAGATTGAACTTTCCTACAAAAAACTAGTTTTTTTTTTATTGAAAATTTAACTATCTAATTGAAACTTCAACTGTTTTGTTGAAAAATCGTTTATGTTGCTTAAAAGTTAAAGCATTTGGTTGTTAATGCAACTATTTGGTAAAAGTCAATTCGTTTTTTGTTGAAAATTCGTTTCTGTAGGTTCAAAATTCATTTTTTTTATAGAAAACCTTAAACCGTCGAAAACTTTACTATTTTATTGAAAAAGCAATATATTTTGACTTAAAATCTCAACCGCTTCATGTTGGATTTAATATGGTACTTATTTGTTATTTTTATCTAAAAGAATTCATTCCCCTATTTTCGAAAAAAATCAATTTATTTTCTGTGTTTCGAGTTTCTTTAGGGCTGTGAAGTCTGATATATTTAATGTTGCTAATAACATTAAACATTTTAAAATATTTTTTTACATTAAAATTGAAAAAATAGTTTATGTTCGGTCCCTAAGATACATTTAGTTTCATCAGTTGATGAGTAGCCTCTTCTCTAGAAACGGTACTTCTGCCATGAAAAGAATGAGTCGAAGATCAATTGCATCTTCCACGTAAGATTAAGGACATATTTCATTCACGGGCATTAATTCATTATTATAGTATCGGTCGCTCGATACTAGAAACGTTCT
>NC_046659.1:98967592-98968316 GCF_010883055.1 Belonocnema kinseyi | reverse complement strand
TCGAGAGATCCGGTGAAGTGGACTATTAATGGATTGGTATTGAAAGAATCTCAGTTTTCTCTAGTACAAGGCCACGGCGCCAGTAATGTGTGAAAAGGATGACTGCCCGAAAGGAACGACTACCAACTCAGAAATAAAGCCAAGACTTTTTCCTTCCACGAGTGGGCGGAAGTTTTAAACGGTGTCAGTTCCGTAGTCAAGTTCCAACCTAGAAAAGTGTATTGTAGAAATAACAAAGAGTGGGCGTTGGTCTGGTTTGTTTTTGCTGCAGCGATACATCACACAATTCATTGAAAAAACGTGGTAGAAACTTGTAAAAGCACTAGAATATTAAAATAATATTTTAGCAATATTTTTAAAGTAGATGTAGATCAGAATTTCAGTGGAGAAATTTATTCACACTTTTCTTTTCCACCAAGGATCATATATTAAATTTGAACTTTAAATACATTTTTAGCAGTCCAAACATGGATACAAGTAGAAAAAGACACACGCAGACAGGCAAAATGCTTATATCGTTTTATTTTCAAAAATAAAAATTATTTGACGATAAAAAAAATTCCATAAACGATTAACTTTAATAGTTTTGAAATGGAGGCTGCTTATAAGAGTCTTCTTCTACTGCGAATGCAATCCGAACATTCAGTAGAATATTACTGAAATGGTCAGACAGTATATGAATTTCTTATGAGAAGCTTCCATTAACTACGTAAGGCTTTTTACG
>NC_046659.1:98958503-98967537 GCF_010883055.1 Belonocnema kinseyi | reverse complement strand
TCTAATTTCGTTTTTAATATGCTAATTGAAATCCGTTTTTTGGCTATTGATATTACTTCTTATACTAACCTACTAGTTCTGACGATTTCCAAACATCCTGACCATTCATGGGAAATTTCGCTATTTTTTTTTAGATATGTTGATTCAGTGAAAAATTGATTAAAAATGAGAATAATGCATTTTAGTGCTGCATGCGGAGAATCGAATTTTTCTGAAAAGGAAAAAAAATTATATTAAATATAACGTATCGTAAATAAAATTAAATAATACAAATAACCTGGAAAATATAAAAGAAATTAGGTGTAATGGCATTCTATTGTTAGAACCTTAATGAAAGGATTATCCCTCGAATCTAAGTTCTGACTATATCCGAACATTTTCTCACGAAATCTGACTTTTCCTGGCGATTTCTATCCACATACGTACAAAAAATGAGCGAACATGGTCAGGTGTCATCACTTTTTTTTCTAATGATTCCTGACTGTTTTTATTAGGGTGAATTCCAATTGAAACTATCTGAATCCCTTCAAACGTTTTTAATGATATTAATATTTATTGAATTCTATTGCAATTTTATTAATATTATACGTAATCTTTCCGAATATCTTCAAATGAAGGTGTTGAGTGAAAATCCCTTTAAATCGTTTAAAAGTTGTAAAAACCCTATAGATTTTTTGTGATTCCCGAAAATCGTTCAAAATCAGATAAATTTGACAAAATCTCGTGAAAATCCTATTTTTTTGGAATTTTGAGGAATATTTATCTTAAAATCTAATTTATCTGCTATATCATCAGTGTTCTTGAATTAAGAGTTCTTATTCTGATCCCTCTAATAGCTTAATTGAAAAATTACCTGACCGGAAATCAGAAGTTTTGTGGTTCGATTCTCAATGGAGTAAAGATAGAGTAGGATCTTTTTTCATGAAATAATTTTGAGAAATATGTAAAAATATTACAAGATTCCTTTAAATCTTTGAAATTTCTTTACATTTCCTTTAAAATTCATTGAAATATTTAAAATCCGCAGAAATCTTTTCGAATGTCTTAAAATCTTAGACAATATTTTTATATTCATTAAAATCTCTTAAAAGACATATAAATCGCTTGAAATCTTTTTAAATCTTTTACAATATTTAATAATACTTGAAAATTCCATGAAGCCTTTCGAAATCTTCCGGAAACATCTAAAATCCGGGGATATACATTTTTATCTTTTAAAGCTCTTAAAATTCGTTAAAATTATCTGAAAGCCAAACATTTCTGAAGCCTGTTTTTTTCTAATGAATAGGACATGCTGTATGTTTTTCGCGTGAAAATAATTTGTCACGCCACTAGAGTTTTTGTTATCGAAAAATTGATATTTAAAGTTTTTTGCTTCAGCGATTAAAGATATTGTCAAAGAGTCGGAGTTTTCTCCCCGAACGCTTTCAATTAAGAAAAAATGTTTTAAATTTTGTTGTGTCTTTCATTGTTTATAAAAACCGCAAAAACTCAACTTTTTGGAATAAAAATGTTCGAGACATCAGACATTATTTGCCCCGCATAAAACACAAAGAATGCCTTCTTTATAAAAGAAAATTTGTTAGAAAAGTAACAATAAATAAAAAGGTGAGGATTTTGTGAGAATAGAATTTTTATTTTTGGATAGATTCCAGTTTATCAATTTTAATCCCTTTTACAATTTTCGACGCATTTTATTGATTTATAGAACAAAAGTTTTTTTAACAAGCTGAAATCCCTTTAAACTCTCAAAATTCCGTTAAAATCACCTGGCATCTTCCAAAATTTGTGAAAATGTTACGGTTTCTTTCTAAATTCTTTGAAACTTTTTTTAATCTGTTAAAATCTTAAGAAATCGTCTAAAATATATGGATATACTTTGGAATGGTTTGAAATATCTTGAAATCCGGTTTTCCTGCAAGTCCCTTTAAACTTTCGAAACTCTATTAAAATCCTTTCAGTGTCCTTCAAAAATCGTGACATTCTATGGCATAACTTGAAATGCTTATATTGATATATTGAGTAAAAAATATAGAATCTTACATAAGGAGGTCCGTGGAGAATAACAAATTCTTACAAATGGGTTGGCGGGGAGGCGGTAGGTCTAAAATATTTAAAATAATCCTTACGTGAATTATTTGCTTAAATATTGATTTTAAACCATGTGGAAAAGACAACAAATATCAATTATAATTTTATTTCCTGTAAATTCGGAAGAATAAAACTGTTTGTTTTTGAAGAAACGATTTTGCGATTATAATCAGAATAAGACGAGAGTAAATTTTACTAAAATCGAAAACTAAATTTATAGACATTTCAGCGAGACAGATAAAAAGTGTATCACCATCCTTATATTAATACTAATAACCCGAGGCCATTCTCTCGTTTCCCATCTTCGATAGTCGTCTCCTTGCGAGACATTTTATCGGAGATGAAAGACTGCTTACTTTATAAAGGAGAGAATTCAGATGTGGAACAAATTTAGGATCGGATAGAAACTTTGAATAAAACGATGGCGAACTTTGATGTCATGTCAGCTATCAAACTATTCGGTTTAGGTTATGGACTTGTTGCATAATTGTTTTAGGACCTAACTTCTTGGATGCGATGGAAATTTCAAACCATGGTGTTACAAGAATCCATAATCGAGTTTGCTTAGTAACAATACTGGTTTATAGTGTAGATAACAATTTCAATGAAATTTAGTTTAAAAAACTACGGAAATAAAAAAAATTACATTTTAAAGACATTATTATTGGAAGTTAGATTATTTTCATTTTATTTAACAGAGTGGTAAGTTTTCTTGCTGGAAAAATTCCCGGCGGTTTCATGGCTTGCGAAAACTTTTTTTGGTCATTCAAATTAAAAAGTTGAAGCTATTAAAGCCGAAGTTTTTTTCCGTTTTGAAGTAATTATAACTTAGCTTTAAACTGAAGCAGCCTTAATTAAATTGTTCAAAATTTTCAAATATACAAATTAAAACTTAAAATAATTTTCATTTAAATACTTTGAAATCAATTGTTCATTCATAAACAAATTATATAAGGGAAACCTTCTTATCTTAATATGTTTAATTCTAAGGGCTTAAAAAAATTAGCTCTCAATAAAAAATTTAAAATGATGCAATATCAATTTCACGAAGTTTAATGATAAAAACTTAATATAATAAATAGCACAAAATGCTCTCAAATCACATGAAACAGAATAATTTTTCACGAGAATAGGGGAATGAATTCTTCTAAATAAAATTGACATACGAGGACGAAATTTAATTTAATATAGAATATTTTAATTTCCTAAGATTTAATCACAATATATTGAATTTCTAACGAAATAGGTCAATTCTTAACCAAAAGAGATAAGTTTTCAACCGAAAGACGAATTTTTAACAAAGGAGTTCAGTTCTCACGTTATAGTAAATAGTTTTGAATACAGTTAACTTTTAATTTAAGTAATTGCTATTATAACAAAATAATTGAATCTTCAACCACATGGTCAAATTAAAAAAAAAGAACTTTCACTGACCTAATATATAACAAAAATATTATTTTCTGCCAAATAATTGAATTTTTTATTTCAAAAATAGAATAAAATTTTTGACCAACAAAAATAAATTTCAAACAAAACTATAGTATTTTTAAATAAAGCGTGAAATTATCAAACCAAATGTTTCATCTTTTAGAAGACAATTAAATTGTCTTTAATAAAAAAGACGAATTTTCAACAAAACAGTTGAATTTCTACACAGGTATTTTAATTTTTAAGCCAAAAAGGCGATTTTGTGAGGAAAAAATTTAATTATCAATCTGAAAAAGTGAATTTTTAAGAAAATCCATAATTCTTTACACAATAAAAATAATTTTTAACGGAATATATAAAAAGATAAATTTTTAACAAAATAGGTAAGTAATTTTTTGAGTAAAAAAGAATTTTTTAGAAAAAATTTTTATTTTTAACTGAATAAGTTATTTTTTATTTAAGAAAAAATAATTTTTAACTAAGATTGATTTCTTTGCTGCCATAAAAGATACACAAAAACTTAGAATTAAACTACAAATAGTTGGATTTAGAACCAAATAGTCAAATTTTAAAACAAAAAAAAGAATGTTTCAGAATAAAGTATAATTATGAACCGAAAAAATGAAATTTAATCTGAGACAGAGGAATTTCTCTCTAAAAAGAATGACTTTTCTGCCATAAATTTCCAACCAAAAAGAATTACTTTTTTAACATACCATTTGATTTAAGAAAAATGAAATGTTCATCAAAAAATAATTAATCTTCAACCAAAAATACTTTGTGTTCTTGGATTCTAATTATTCAGTTCGCATTCAATCGGAATAAAGGGAAAGATTATTTTGACAAACAGGGGAAAAAAGTAATCCTATAATAACGTGAAATAGGGAGAACAGAGAGAGAGAGAGAGACGAGTGCGCAATAGGGTGGTCCAAAAATGCATGCAAAACATTTTTTTGCATGCTAGAGGGCAACGATCCCCCCATTTTATTCCAAATCTGAAAAAAGAAATTTCCTAATTTTTTTATATTTTTATTTGTTTCTTTTAACAGGTTCCGGTTTTGACTTGAAGTTTCACATGTAAAATGCATTGGGAAAAATTACTTTTTGGAGTTTTTAGAATAATTTTTTAGGGTTTGAATAAATGTGTTCAAATTTTTATTTAAAAAAAATTCAAAACGAAATTATTCAAACAAATTTTATTTGTTTAAATAATTAAAAATTAATGAACTAATGTTAATAAATATTCCACTAGACCAATACTGATAATTTTGAGGGAAAATATGAATATTAAAAAAATATATTTAAACAAATTACTATTGTTTAAAAAATTACAAATATTATGTTGCAATGAAAATATTGCAATAGCCTAATAGTAATAATGTTAAGGGCATAGTACAAATTTTCGAAAAAAATATTTAACGAATTTAATTTGTTTAAATAATTAATAATTAATTAACCAAAGATAATAAGTATGCCACTAGACCAATAGTAATAATTTTAAGTGAAAAACGAGAATACAGTGCTTGAAAGGTCGACTTCATGAAGAATTGACAGTTTTTGTTTTAAGGGTAGTTTTCAGGTACTCGTGGGGGTGTGATAGAAGCATCAATCCCATATGTCTGATATATAAAATTCTTCGTTGGATAATTCTCAATAGGCCCCCATACCTTCCCAAAACATTTTTTCAAACCCTAAATAGAAATAAAAAAAAATGAAAATTAGGGAATTTCTTTTTTCGTATTTGAAATGAAATTTAGGGGATCGTTGCCCTCTATAGAAAAAAAAGCGTTTTTGAGCCAACCTAGTGCGCAGTCTGTAACTCAACTTTAATATATTATCATTTCTTACTCGATAAATATTTTTACTTAGATTTTTTACCGTTAAGGAAATTTTATAATATTTGCTGGAATTAAAATTAAATCTAACCATTATTTTATAAACTAAAATATGTTAATCGAAAATTAAATTAAATTCCCCGTCCACGTAAATATTTCCATACATTTGCCGGTTTTTTCCTGGTTTGAACAAATTTTTGCTCATTTCCCGGTTTTCCGAAGATACAATATTTTATAACTTTAGATTGATGCTTTTACATCGCTATGTAAATATGCTAAGAAAAGATCATTAATTTCCATGAACTGTGAGCAGATTCTGGTAAGTCGTGGGGTTTACCCCTTACGAAAATTGATGTGGGCACCAGCACTATCCACCTTGATAAGTATTACATTTAAGTAGTACGTCCAGATTCTCTTTTTTGGTCTGCCAAGTTCTAAAGAAAACTTTTGAGGTGACGAAAACTTGATTCAAAACACTTAATAACTTTAGAATTCTTGATGTATTTTATTAGGAATTAGAAACAGGGTGACTGCTGAAATACCTTTTCAAAATTTCTTGATTTTTCACTGACTATTTTATTATTTTCTCTGAGCATTATTGTTTAAAGGTCAGAATTTCAAAATTAAATCATTTTCAACATAAAATCTTTGATAAATAAAATGAAAAACAATATCAGATTAAAAGTTAAAAATTTGTTTAATGATTTATCACAACCAAAAAACATGACTGGTCAACCATACAACAAAAGAGTTTGATTTTCGATCAAAAAAGATTTCTATTATTTATATGTTATTATATATTATTATATTAAAATCGTCAAATTGTAAAAGTCTTATTCACCCAAAGATAATTTTTAACCAAGTGATCTAATTAGAAAAAAAATTAGGCCTGCTGAAAAAAAGAGTTAAAAACCAAATCATTGCATATTTTATGATGCAGTTGAATTTTCAAAAACAAGTTAAATTCATCAAAAACATGTATTTTCAATCAAAATGGATGAACTTTCTGACCAAGTTAACCAATCTTAAACGAAATGGTAGATTTTAAGATAAAAGCATGACTTTTGAACAAATTTCTTTAAATTTTTAACAAAATAATCAAAGGTTTAACTAAATACTTAATTGTTCTTCATACAATGATAAATTTTCAACGATATGTTCGAATTTTTAAACAAAAGAAATCAAACTTAAACTTAATATTTACTTCTTAAACTTCAACTAAAAACACTTGTATTTTCAACGAAATATTTGAATTCTTAAGCTAAAAAGTCAAATGATGAAAAAAAAAGTTGACTATTAAACCAGAAAAGAAGAATTTTTAACATAAAAGTTAATTTTCAGCTTAGAAGGATTAAATTTTTCTACCAAAAAGTTCAATTGTCATCAACAAAAATATTAATTTTTAACCAAGCTGTTACATTTACAACCAAACAGTTTAACTTTAACCCTTTGCCAGGCCGAAGGAATTGGACCAGCGTCCAGATAAACTGTATAATGGTGTGAGGGGTTCGAGGCATCGCTGAATTTAAATTTTCCGTTAGTTTAGCAAAATTAATTTCTTTAAACAATTTCTTTAAACAATTTTTTAAACCAAATTATTGCAAAATTAAGTTTTTTTTGTCAAACTAATACCAGAATCGGATTCTAATGAAAAAAATACGTCTGATATAGTAGTTGCAATTGTTAAAATACATATTGTTGTCAAGAAATTAATAAATAATTAATTTTGCTATATGAATAAATCCTTTGACGACCATAAGAATATGAATAAATATATTCAAATTTACCGTTAGTTTTGAAACATAATTTTTTAAAATAATTTGTTTAAACAAATTGTCACAAAATTGAGTTTTTTTCAAAATAAATATCAGAATCGAATTCTATGGAAAAAGATACGTTTGGAATAGTTAAAAAAAAAAAATATTTGAACAAGTAATGCTACTATTCCGGAAGTAGTTTTTCCGTAGAATCCGATTTCAGCGTTTATTATCTTTGAAAATAAATTTTGCAATAATTTATCTAAACAAATTATTTTACAAACATAATCGCAAATGTGAATTCTGCGTATCAAAAAACCCCTTAGTCAATATATGCCATACCCTTATTTTTATTTACATTCTCATGCTCGTCAAAGGATTTATTCAAATCGCAAAATCAATTATTCATTTATTTGTTGATAACAATATGTATTTTAACAATTGAAACCATTATATCACACGCATTTTGTCCATAGAATCCAATTCTGGTATTGTTATTTTAAACCCAGTGGTCGAAAATTTAGAGTTAAACGAAAAACTTCTGAAGAAAAGCAGTTAAATTTTTAAGTCAGACAGACAAATTTTTTAGAAGACAAATTATTTATTCCACAAAGTTGAATTTTAAACGAAAAGTTGAATTATTAACGAACAATGTAATAGCTGATGTTTCAGCTGAGAAAAAAACAATTTTTTAACAAAATAGTTATATTGCTAACAAAATAATTGAATTTTCAACCTAAAGAGCTGAATTATCAAGAAAAAATGTAATAGCTGATATTTCTACCAAAAGGATAAAATTATTATTTTTGTCAAGGATAGTATATCAGGTTAGCTGCAAAATTTTATTTTAGAAATTTTCTAATTATTTTCTGACTAATTTTTTATTTTCCCTGCCCTCTTACACTTAAAAACCAAAATCTAAACATTGTAAAATTGTGAACATGCAATCACGCAATCACGCAATCACGTCCTATCCAGGTTGTATTTAAGCATATCATAAAATCGTAAGGTGATGTAAAAAGTTTTTGCAACGTTGAATTAAATTATTCGATTCTTCTTTACGAACAAATGCGCAACTTTTAAATATATTAAAATTAGAATCCAAATTCTTTTTAACTATACCATTAACGATTGCACCTATGATATAAAATTAGCCTTTCAAACAAAAAGGCAAAGAGCCGTTTATCTTACATTCTTGCTATGATACAATGCAAATTTACGATATTAATAATTCATCGCTGAACCGTATACTTCTTTTTACGATAAATTTTAACGAGGAAGCCTCAAAGTTCCGGTGTTTACGGGCGTGTAAATTTTAAATAATAAAAAAAATTATTCTAAAAGTATACCCATAAAAAGGTAAGCTAATGAAAGTCAATTGAAAATTTTCAAATTTTGGATTTTATCAATTTTTTGTGTATGGAAAAAATTTATCATTTATTTTTTGGTGAAAGTTTATAGAAGTGAATAAGCTAGAAGTGAAAAATTGGAGAAAAAACTTTTTTGTCAAAATATATTATTTTAAAAAATGACGAAAAATTCAGTTTTGTTAAGTTTGCCTAAAGTTGCAAAAAAATATTCTTAGTTTATTTTTTATTTATTGATCGTCTTTTAAAGAAACTCAGGAAAGCCGTACATATTTTGAAGTTTCAAACAAATAGTTTTTTTCTATATTTACGCATCCTGAAACAAGAGCCATTTTTACAAAAGTGCCGAAAAAATCCGTTTACACGCCTTTTTCAAGTTTAGGTAGAAATTAAGAAAACTGAATTTTTCGTCGTTTTTTGAAATTTTATATTTCGACGAAAAAGTGGTTACCTTACGTTTTTCCAAACAAGGTTATTTACTTCATGTGATTCACCCAAAAGATTGAATTTGTTTTTCTATACACACACACAATTAAAAAAGAATATTCAATCGACT
>NC_046659.1:98943010-98958403 GCF_010883055.1 Belonocnema kinseyi | reverse complement strand
GTTCGTAACACCATATTTTGCAGATTTGTCTAATTTTCTTCAATTTTAAATGAAATTTTATAGGATCGATGTATTTTCAATTTTAAACGCTAGGTCTTCCTGATTCTTTTCCTGGTGTATTTTCGTCAACTAGGGCTTTTTAACTACTAAAAAACCTTCTACTTACATAACCATAAAGGTTTTTTTTCGAATACAGGGTTGAATTAAATAGAATGCATGTCTTAGAAAATAGTTGATTAAAATAAAAAAAATGTTTAAGACTCGTTTTTCCTTCAGGAATTAATTATGACTTTTTAGGATCCCAACGTGCTCAAATACATTCAATAACAGATTTATCGTGAATTTTCATTTTAAAAATGTCAACTCATTTCCAACTATAATATTTTCCTCTCTTCGTACAGTATTCAGTTTAAATTATGGCATAATTAAATGGTGGAAAATCAGATCGAAATGAATGGTGCAAAAGTGATTAGTATTATTCAATTGATTCTTCATTATTGTGAAAGCTATTCTGGGACACTTTATATATTAAAATTGGTTCATTTTGTGTAATTTCAGTATTCCTTTATAACCCATGTGAAAGAATCTTCTGGTGCTCGCTCGGCCTAGATCAAACTGTCTGGTTTCCAGAATTGGTTCTGAACAGATTGTCTGGCCTGGGCCTGACCACACGTTGCTAGCCCCAGGCCAGACAGCCTGGGCAGCTGATAGCTATGGGCTCATTTTTAATGACTTAAAATTTTTTTTCACAATAAGCGTATTTAGCTAAGCAGCGACAAACCTGGACCAGGCTGGGGCCAGGCCAGACTATCAAGATGATGCATATAAAAAAGTCTTCTTTTTATAATGTGAATTAATTATTTTCGATCAAATGTAACTTTTTAGAAAAAAAGTTGCTGATCTATCTTTAAATTTTTTTGGTTTGGAAAGCTGATTAGCGTCAGTCCTGGACCAGGCTAGACATTCCAGACTAAATGATTTACAGAAAATCCGATCTGGGCAAAACTAGCGCTAGATCTGTGCCTGATCTAATATTCTGCCTTGACTTTTTTCCACACGAGAATTCATAACTTGTGACTTATTGTCTTTAGGTAAAAAATGTTGTGGGAATGTATTTTCTTACGGTCAATAAAATGCATTGTAACTCATAACTTGATGTAGAAATATGAGAAAGTAGATGTTTAATGTCAGCGAAAAACATTACATATCATCTTGAGAAAGACAATATCATAAATTCGTATTTATTCTGAAGGATTCATGCTTTATTCATTGTAAGGAACGTAAAATTCTGAAATCGTTGTTAACTTTTTATGTGATACTTAATACACGAAAACTAGGTTTCAAAAATCAAGGGTAAGTCCCTGAACAAGAAATAAAAACATAGGTTTTAGAAATTTTTACCACTTGCATAAATCAAAATTCAGTACATTTTTCATTCCTAGGCAGTTAAGTAGTATTTTAGTAGTTAATAATTTAATAAAATTCTGACAAAACAATAGCGTACATTTTTTTCTTTAAGTTCGAAAATACTTTTAGTCAAAAAATATGTATGCAAAGAAATTGGAAACTTCTTCTTCTTCTTCTTCTTCTTCTTCTTCTTCTTCTTCTTCTTCTTCTTCTTCACGTGGTTATTACTATAGCCAGTCCATAATTTTAATACAGAGTTAGGAAAACGTAAATTTACAAATAAAGTATTTAAAAAATGAATTTGTTTACAAAAAGTATTTCAATACGTTCCAAATTCGTGAAATCTTTTGAAATCCTCGAAAAGGCATGTAATTTTCCAAAATACCATTAAAACCTCTGAATTGTCTTTAGATTGCTTTAAATAAATAAAATTTCTTAAAATATTACACAATTTTTTTACATCTTTTAAATCTCATTAAAATTGATTGAAATCTTCAAAACATGTAGCAATCTTTCCGAATATCTTGAAATCCCTGAAAATATGATGAAATCCATTAAATTCTTATAAAAACCATTGAAATTCGTCAAAATCCTGAAAATATTTACAAATCCTTTGAAATGCCGCAAAATCTTTTGAAATCTTATGGAATCGTCTAAAATTCATGCATATAGTTTCAAATACTTTTAAATACCTTTAAATCCTTTGAAATCATGTGAAATCATCGAAACTACATTAAATTTCTTTAAACCTGTTAAAATTCCGTAAAAGCTTTTGAAATCGCAAAAATCGTTTTGGGCCACAGGACGTTAACTGGTTGCCTTTTTTCAATCATGAATTTTATAATAAATATTTAATAAAATGAAAAACCTGAATTTTCGATTACATTTAAATTTCTTTCCTCATATAGATTTTAAAAAGAGAAAAATTTATTTTATGAGAATCCCGATTTTTGCATTATATAGCATCGATAATTAGAAAAATGTGCTTATATAAAGAAAAAATTCTTTATTTTTTTTGCGGGCCAGCCGAAATATTATTTCGTAGATGTTATACGTTTCCGTTACTAGTTTAATTAATTCATAAGCACATCCACATTCTGCATCAGGCATCCGAATAAAAATCAGTCCTGATTATTAGTTTCTAATTATTAAATAAAATTCATTTTTTAAACCAGTTTGAATGACTTAATTGGTACTCTGAAATAATCTTTCTGATCAATTTTTTCATTTGGTTTATCATATTTGTTATCTCTCTATAATAAAACTTTAAATCCGCTTAAAATCGAATAAAATAAATGAAGAATTTAGATTACTTTTTACGGGCGAATGAATTAGAAACTCTCTTAAATTGATTTGAGGCTTTTGAATATTCTATGCTTCCTTTGCTGAAAGAGATAGAACAAGTTACTGAACAATTAAAGCCATATCCTCACGGTTATTGGGCCCGGATTTACAGGTAATTGACTACCAGTTGCGTGGTTGACGTTAATGAATTTTCCTCTCCTCTTTCTCTGTTCCCTAATTCTGTTTTCTCCACACTTTTGTATCTACTTCGCACTGATTGCTAGATAAATCGAGCAGGAAAATCTGGTCGAAAAAAATAATAATTACCTTGCCATTCTCGTTTCCGGGCGTAAAACAGAACCCCGATATTCAACGGTTAACCGCTTTCAGCCAAATCGTTTCCAAAAAATACTACTCTAATATTCACATTGATTAAAACTCCAGGAATACATTGTTTCTACACACAAAGAAGCTTAATTTAATTAGTTATACACCAAACTCTCCTTTTCAATCAAGTGTCGTGGGTTGCCTGCAAATAGCTTTGTACCCAATTCGCCTGGATCAATTTCAATTAAAATGCATGATATAGCGCAATATACTCGGCTCAGTACTCGCGCATTGCGGCTCTTCCTAGGCATTCTGAAGTGAGACTCGCAAACGTCGCTCGTCTTGCCACCTAAGAAATTGCGAGGGCTAACAGTTCTAGAAATGCCGTGAACTGGGAGGGGGGGGGGGGGGGGGGGGGGGGGGGGGGGGGGGGGGGGGGGGTAAAAACAAGATTTTTCTGTATTTCCAATATTTCAGAAGATTATTGTTTTAAATTTTGCCAACATTAATTTTTGATTTTCTACTTATAATCGCCCTCATCTTTAATCAAGAAAAAATTCATTGAAGTATTATTTTTAATTTTCTGCGGTAGAGTGTTAACGATTTCACATTTCGCGTCATTGATAATAAGTATTGTACGCATAAAAAAACCACCAACATCCACATTTTACAAGATTATACCTAAAGTAAAAACTAAATATGGTATGAAGGTTCCAGAAAAAAACAGATATTACACTTTACAATTTTTTTAACTTTATGAAAAAGTGGTCTTTCAAAGAAAATATAATATCTTCCCTTATTCCTGAGAAAATTAGCAAAAAGTGCTTTATGTAGGAAAAATGTAAATCTACATACTTAATGACCCAATAAAGAAATTGGAGCTTTCTAAAGGCATCTCAGTTTCTTAACAAATAATTTATTGAATAAATAAATAATGACCCTACCAACCTTAGTTTATGCAATGTGAAAAAATAATATATATTATTTCCCATTATGTATCATTTTTCCTCCTGCGCTGCCTTATTTTTGTAATAATTCTTATGAATCAATTCAGTTCCATAGAGAAACTGATTTTTTAAACATACTAGAAAACAGAAAAACGCATTGTGCGTGCGATTATTTTGTGTTTTTCACGCCATTCTTAAATTAAAACATAAAATTATTTGTTGTGAAATTTTTTTTGATAATTAATAGAAATTGATGTCCAATATTCAAAATTAATATGTATAATATTATCATTTTTTATAAAAAATGCCAATTTTCAAAGAAAAATATTTTCATAACCTATTATTGTTCAAATATTGTAAATATTCTTTGAAATCTATTGATTTTTCATGAAAGATAATAATAACAGGCGAAATATAGTAACATATACTTAGCAAATAATTGCTCAGATTGTAAATCTTCTTTCAAAGGTTTTTTTAAAGATCATTGAGTTCCAATGAAGAATCTTGACATAAAAAAATTGTTAAAACCATGTAAATAATATTTAAAATGTTATTAAAAAAAAATAAAAGTACCAAGTTTCAAAGAAATACCCTGCCATAATCAAAAAATGTTAAAGATTTCAAATATTGTTCAAATTTTAATCATTATTGTTTGAAGATGCCAATGATGATGTAAAACGCCAACAAAAATTTCTATGGTTTAAATATTTCAAATGCTCTTCAAAAATTAATAATTTTTTTATTAACAATACTAATTTTAGAGAAAATCACTTACATCACAAAAATTGTTTAACATTGTAAATCTTCTTTTAAACGTTCCCTATTTTACTTATGATCATCGACCACCGATGAAAAATGTAAGGACAACTTGAAAATTTTAAAATTTTCTATTTTAAAATACAAACAAAATTGTTTAAATATTACAAATCAATCAAAGAGCGTTAAATATTAAAAATTTTAATAATGAAAATAAAAATTATGGCATTTAAATCTAAATTTTATAAAAATTATAAGGTTTGTTTCAGGATGCCAATGTTACCTAAAATAGTTGAAAAATGATAGTCTTTTAAAAGCTAATAATTTTTGTTTTAAAAAACATTAACGAAACCAACAAACGTAACTTGTCGATAAATGGGAAGGTTCTCTGTGATATCTAATAATTTGTGATTACAAATACCCAGTTGTGGTCAAAAACGGTATCATAACCTAAATAATAACCACTTTTGTTTAAAAATGCTAACTTCCAGCAAAAAATCTAAACGAACCATACTCTTATATTAAAATTATTTAAAAAAGTATTAATCTTCTTTGAATAATTTATTTAATAATTCCGAAGTTTCAATTGGTTTAGTTTTAAATTTAAAAGTTTCAAGTTTAGGATAGAAAAGAACTTTAAGTAATGGAGAACGAACCAGATTCGTGATAATAATTGCGAGGTTTTCAAGAAATATCTTTAACCTACTTTTTCAGATAGGATAAATAACAACTAAAGATATTTTAAAATATTATAATTGAAGAGTATAAAATATTCCAGTATGTCTGGCTACGAAAATCTTCATATACTGAATATATGTAAGCTTGCATGCAGCCGTAATACTAGCAAACTCTTTCTGTAATCTTTTTCAAAAACTAATAACTAAAATCGATTTTTGAAACTATTAGGTAATTCTCATTCTTGCCCTTATCCAGGCGAGGTAAATCCATTCTAGTTACTAGTTTATAAATGCGGTTAAGAAGAATTTGCTAATATCCCAAGAATTAATAAAAACTTTATTAAGAATTATATTTTTCTAATTTGTTCAAAATTAACAGCAAGGAAATCATTGTCACTATAATTTAATTTTTTTAATTCTTAATCAAATCTGAAATATGTACAAATGTTACAAAGAATGTACAAATGCACTGTTGCCTATCCGGAAGGTTCTTGTTCTACTGGGGATAAATATCGAGCCATAAGTAGATACAGTACGCCATATCCAGGCACAATAAATTGATAGTAAAAGATTCTATTATTTGATCAGATAAATTGAAGAATGTTGTATTCGAAAATATATTTTAGTCCTGTAAAAAAAACAATGATTCGAAGGCTGCTTAATAAATTTCTTGCAATTATTTTTCTATCGACTATAGCATCCTGATCTGCCTTGAAGAACGTATATTTATTTATCGTGCATTACAAAATTATTAAAAACTAGCAAAAATTTAGGGGTCAGAGATGATTAAAATGTTAGCTCATATAAGTGTGCGCTTAAATACCGGTGAATTTAAAAGAATTTTAATTAACTGCAGATAGTGGTAAGAAATTTATATTCTCGTTATTTGCCAGTGTACACCAATTAACTTATGTGAACAGTAAACTAGAATTTGGCCACATTCAATCACGCCGTTAGTAAATGAGAAGTGAATGAGTCTGGCAACGCGGGCTTTCAAACGATATTCGTGAATTTAGAAGATTTTTAATGAACAGGTGAAAGCGATAGGAAATTATAATTATCGTAAATTGTTAGTGGAAAACAATTATCGTATGTGGACAAAAACTGGTATTTAGCCACATTCAATCACGCCGTTAGTAAGTGAGATGTGAATGAGTCTGGCGACACTCGGGCGTTCAAACAATACATCCTTCGGGTATGTTTATACGCAATATACCGGGTCTCTTAAAAAAAATCGCTAATGTAAATTTTTTTCAAATTTTATTCCCATTTGGAGTGAAATAGATTAATTTTTAAGGCCTTAAAATATATTTGAAAGGTTATGAAAAATCCTATTTAAATAGGTTATGAATTTCAGACTTTGGAATTTTTAAATACTTCATGTTTAGAAGAAACTACAAGATTTAATTTTGTAGTAAAGTATTTAATACACAATTTTAAAAATTTGTTAGGTTTGAAATTCAGAAATAAATTACAATCAAATTGCACTTTTCCAAATTTGAACAAAATTTGATTCCTCTTATCTCAATATAATTGTCAAAAATAAACAAGTTTCTTATTTCAATAGAGAAACAATATTGAAAAATAAGCTTTTTAATCTCGAGAAAATTTCAGAACCAACAATCGATATTCCATCATATTGTATTTAATAAATCGGTTTTAATCGCTTCCAGTATTTTTTAAACAATAAATAGTACAAAATTTGTTACTATATGTTTTAAAATGGTCAATATTTATAATATTAGAAAATATAAATACAGCGAGATTTAAAATAAGGTCTTGAAATTATAGATTTATTTTCTCTATACAGTCGTGATTTGGAAGAACAGCGTTAACCGCAAAATGAGCGAAGGCGGATTCTAATTCATTATTTAAACTTTTTTTGGTTGTTGTTGACTTATTCGCATATAATCTTTTAATATATGCGACCAATGGTTTAAAGTAGTGAACTAATTATTGAAAATGCTGTTAACGATGTTGATTGAAATGACATTTTCAAATTTTAATCGTTATTTTTTAAAAATAAAATTCTTTTTAATTTTAAAAGATGTGCAATTCAAAGACCTACAGTTGGAATTAAAAATCCAAGGACCTGCAATTAGCTGTATTTGAGTGGATTTTTTGAAAAAGATCCGGTCATTTAAAATAAGCGAAAATCAAATGCAATCAGCTGAAAACTCTTAAACTATTCCTAAATTGTAAGAAAATCAGTAGGAGTCAACGAAAGATTGTGAGCAATTACGAGCAGTCAAGCGAGCAATCAAGAGAGTAGTCAGTGTAGTCAGTGCATTCAGCGTGCGACTCTTTGCCTTGTCGCGTCGCACGGTGCTCTGCAGTTTATGTGCGTATTACAGTTGAACAGTAAAAACTGTACATATGAAAAATTTGTCATCATTTTTGCGCTGATGCCAATGCGGCCATTTTATTGCAGAAAAAAATGTCGGTTATTTCCGGGTGTTTTCCCAGTTCACATATCACTGTTAACGGCCATTGTGATTGAAAAATTCCAACTCTGAATATAAAAATGTGTTCATTTGAATTTATAAAAACTGAAATTCAAATTAATACACTCAAAGAGGAAACATCTTGAATTTTTAACTTTTAAAATAAACGTTAAAATTTTTTTTTATTTAAACGCTCTATAATTTACGCATATAAAATAGAAGATTCTGACACATACCAATGTGAAATTTAAAAAAATTAAATGCTGTTAGGTTGTGAAATTAAAAAATATCACCTTTTATAATTTGTACAGTTTGAAGATTCTAATTTTTAAATCCTAGCTATTATATTCAATTCAGAAAAAATGAAATTTGAACGATTCACATTTTTGTAACTGAAATTTTTTATATAAAATATAAATTAATTTTACATTAGGTCGTAAAAATAAAAAATTGTTCAATTTTTATTCATTTATCAACAGCTGTGTTTCTTTTAAACTCTTTTTGAATATTCTTTTAACACTATTCAATAAAATTAAAAAATGATTTGAAACTTTCCCAGGCATCTTAAGAAAATTGTTGTATGATCTTCAAACCTTTCAAAGTCCTTAAAACGCTTGAAAATTGTTTAAACTCTGCACTTTGCTTTAAACTTTTTGGAATAAGTTCAAATTTCAAAATATTTCTGAAATTTTTACAAAACTTCTAAATATTTATGAAAATTATTCAAAATTTTTCGAAAATTATCTAAAAATCCTTCAAAGTTAAAAAAAATTGCCTTCAAATCTTGCAGGTTCTTTTTCAACATTTTTGAAAATCCTTTCAAACTTTTAAAAATATGCTCTTGAAATTACTTATTCAGAATAAAATATCACTATATATCGCTCGAATATTTCTAAATAATAATTATTTAATTTTTATTTATTCATCAACATTTTTTTCTTTTTTTTTTAATCATTGCAAATAATCTCTTGGAATTAATGTTTTCAAAAGGAAACACCATTTGCAAATTTTCGCAGGAATTTCGAGCAATTCTTTTTATTATCTTATAACATTTTAAAATCCTTGAATCAAATCAAGAAATTCTAGTGTAATATTCGCGAATTTATATTTTGTTTCAAATTCTTTGAAATCGTTTTAAGTTTCAAACGAAGTTGGAATATTTTTTAAACTTCAAGATATCTCTGAAACTTGAGCGAATTTTCGCAAATCAATAATTTGATAATTGTTATTTATAAATTCAAATTGAATAATTTTGCCCATAAATTAAATAACTTCAAAATAGAACAATCACTCATCAGGCAGTATGTGTATTAACGGGGCCTGGTCGATACTACACTTATCGGATCTACACGCTGTATGAACTTTGCACATTACGCGTAAACGTCGAGTCTACACATTTAAGTCTACACATGCAAGTCTCCACGCTTAACTCTACAACTTCTTATAAATGAATTTTTCAAGACTGTACACATTAACTGTACACATTAGCTGTACACATCAAAGTGTACACGCTAGAACCATGCACATTAAACTTTACACGGTTAAATGTACACTAAGGTGACTCAAAAACGCTTTTTTTCAGACGCCAACGATCTTCCCAAATTCACTCCAAATCCGAAAAAAGAAATTCCCTAATTTTCTTTTTATTTTCGATTGTAACAGGTGCCGTTTTTGACTTGAAGTTTCCCATGTAAAATGCATGTGGAAAAATCACTTTTTTGAGTTAATGGAATAATTTTTTATGGTTCGAAAAAATGTGACGTGAAAGTATGGGGGCTTGTTAAGAATTATCCAACGAAGAATTTCATGTATCAGAAATATGGGTTTGACAGCCCTAACAAATCCCCACGAGTACCTGAAAACACCCTCAAAACAAAAAAGTGTCCATTCTTCATGAAATCGACCTTTTGAGCACTGTATTCTGGTCTTTCTTTACTTAAAGCTATTAATATTGGTCTAGTGGAATATGTTAAATCATTGAATAATTAACTTTTAATTATTGAAACAAATGGAATTTTTTTCAATAATTTTTGTTGATGAAAATTTGTTGTTTTTTCACCTTAAAATGATTACTATTAGTCTAGTGCAACATTTAATAACATTGGTTAATTAATTTTTAATTGCTTAAACAGATGGAATTTGATTACTGGTTTACATTAGGATGGCTAAGGGCCATCCGCATTTGAAAAGACTTTCATAATTTTGTCAGTTTTCGTGTATCTCTCACAGTCAGTGGCGTAGTCAGGTTTTTTTTGGGGGGGGGGGGATAACCTCCGCGGAACTAAGTATTTTGATTTTTCAATTCCCTCTCCCCCACTCTTTCCCTATGCATAAGCCCCAAGCCCCCCTCCCCTCGAAAAAAAATCCTGGCACAGTTTATAAGATAACTCAACATTTATTTCATTATTTAAAAAATATTTTGATTGGATTAGTGTATGTAGATGCAAAGCAATACATCTCTGCAAAAACCTTAACAGTTTCGTGTAGTATCGATACCCAGCTGTATTAGCATTTCCTTATAATATACCCTGCAGACACTTGCAACCGGCAAGCGTTGTTAAAGTTTTTTTCGTTCCTGTAATTTGTTTGAAAAAGTTAAAAATTTCATAAATCTAAGAAACATAATTGATGCGCTAAGAACGACGACTAAGTAACGCCCACTTTGGTTGAAAGTTTGGTTAAAGTTAAGGGGGGTGCTGAGAAATGATTATGACGACTGTGTGCCGCTCATTTTGTTTTTTTCCCTCTTATTAAGTGAAATAATAATGAGGATTAAACTCGTATTTTATGTTTCCTGTGATTTTTTTTTTATACTAAAAGATCATTTTCAAAATCTGTTAAGTTTTTTTTAAGGTTGCAATAAATTTCTTAGTTCTTCTGGTAAACATACAAAATTTTACGGTAAATTTTAAAATATTTTAGAAAGGTTTAAGGTACATTTCAAGAATTTAATTTTCTAAGTTAAAGACTGCATCTCTAGCATATTCCCCAAGTTTCCATCCCAAGTCAAAGTTTCTATGAAAGCACCGTCAGGCCACTTATTTTTTTAGGACAACACTGTATTTAACCACTTTTTCACTAACTGTATTAACTTTTTATTAACTTTATATGTTATAATTTATCCAAAAGCATTCCTTTCGAATAAATAACAATTTTATATGAATTCTAAGTAAAGGAAACTCTAAATTTATTAAATTTTTGTTTTCAATTTTATGCTGCTTATGTTTTAAAATTGAAGAATTTGGATTTGAATTCTTCAAAAGTTTAGAATGTTCTTGCAAAGTAAAAACTTTAAAAGTTTAATAAATTAAATGCAACAAATTTATAACTTAACTTAGTTTGTAATTGCAGTGCCCGACAATTGATTATTTTCAATTCATATTTCACACGCACATAAACACAAACACATTAAATGTAGCCGAAATTGATAACATGATTAGTCTGAGTTTTTTCTTATAAAAAAAGTTCATGATAAAGTACCAATATGGAGGAAGGTATGCAAAAAATATTCTATGTAAACCTTATTTATTTATGGTAATAAAAATGCTTATTTTATTTTACTAATATATTTTTCATAATATAAAATTTATTAAAGAATAACGCTTTACATATCTTACAATCTCTGCTGGTACTCTAGCTTTGTTTACTGTCATTTTAAATGATGTTAATATTTTGGATGTTTATGAAAAATTAATTCAGAATATGCGAAGAGAAATCTAGCTAAAATATTAAAGTTTAAAAGCAATTTAATTGAAAAAATTCCAAGTAGGAAAAAGAACCATTTTTTAATATATAGCAATATTTAACTGTTTATATTTAAAACTAAATAGTTTAAAACTGAGTTTTTTCAAATAGAGAGCTTTAAACAGTTAAAATGTCAGACGAATAAATTTAATCTTTGAACTTCACAATTGTAATTCACCTTTGACACTTAAAAAAGGTCATTACCCAGGCGGAAAAATTGTATATAGTTTATATATAATATGAAGTTTTTTATATAATATTCATTTGTTTAATACAAAAAATGTATAAAACAAATGAATATTCTATATAAAACTGCACACTATATATAAACTATATGTAATATTTCCGCCTGGGCAAACTGATTACACTGATCATTTTCCAATATAGGCCGGAAATTACGACAATCGGTAGTTCCAGAGATGCCTCACGAATTCGTAACGATTCCGATCATCGGTATTTCCAGAGATGATTTGACAATATTTTGCGTAATAACTCAGTAAACTTTTAGAATAAATCTCCCTTTCTTAGTGTAAATAATCATATAAGTGCAAATATTATTCAACATGTATTTAATGAGGCACTGTCTATGGTTATCGAGTTTTCAATAACTTTTGCCCTGAACAAACTGGAAAAATGGTTAGAATTACGGAAAATTCCATAACGTTAGCCCTGAATGACCTGGAAAAGGGTTTTTAAGGTTATTATTTATTAAATATTTTGTTATTCACTATTTATTGTTTTTATTGCACAATATAATACTGCCCAAAATCGATGTTTAATACTACTCATTTTTCATATAACACTATTCTTTTATTTAACCATGCCCCTTAGAATATACCCTGAGTGTATGAGACTGAAACTTGTAAACTCCCGTGTCTTCAATAAATTATGAAATTCTACAAAAATATATTTTAAAAGTTTTTTCCTATCTAGCGCCATTTTTCAAATTTTTGCGAAAATTGTGTAAAAAATCCTTAAAGATTTTTTCCCTAACAGTACAAGTTTTTGTTGCGATGAAAAACAGAAATAGACTGTTAAGTTATGTTGTTTTTTATTTGTTAGACACCCAAAAATTGTATTGTTGAGAAAAAAATTGATCTTAAAAGATTTTATCAATATTTTCGCAAAAATATCGAAAATAACGCGAGATAGAAAAAAGCGTTAAGAGACAGGTTTCTAGAACTTTTTTAGAAAAATAATTTTATTTCTTTGAAGTTCTTCATATCTTGGGGCGCTAAAAAAACGTAGGTTTTCCTTTTTCAGACAAAAAAATTTCTTTTCTTACCAAGACATAGGTGCAGATTTAATCTGAAAATAAATCAAGATAAAAAACGATGGAATTTTGAATAAATTAACATTTTATGTTTTTAGAAAAAACACCACTATTTTGTCTCTTTTAAACTTTTTAAAATTTACCAATAAACTTCGAAATTGGACTGTTTAGAATGTTTTAATTTAAATACTCATATAGTTGCTGAAATTTTTTTTGGAAAATAGGTAAGATACGTATCGTTTTATACCCTTTAAAAACAAACAAATTTTAGTCGGAAATAATAATGTGACTTGAGCATAGACTGCCTGCGTAATTTGAAATGAATCTGTTTGACAGTCTCAATATATAATTTCGAAAAATTCTACAAACATGATTCATTGTATTCAGGAAATTCTGAATCATAATATAATCTATGATCCATCGCCATAAATATATCTGTGCCAAGTCGGACGATTCCCGTGTGTTTCCGTCAGTATTTCAGTGGTATGGTGGTATCTTTGCCTGAGGGACGCTAATCTTCGAAAATCCCACGTTTATGTCTTCGAATGTGCATAAAATAACGTCTGTAACTTGACAGCCTCTTTCGCTGTTTTTAGTACTCGATAACGTATGTTTTCACGACTCACTTTACAGGCGGCCTTGCAGTATCATAAAAGGCTAACTTCAAATAAAACATCGTACATCACTCGCAATGTTACACACGTTTCTTTATGTAGTGCTTAATGTTCGCAGGATGACTTGAAAAAAGATGGTCGGCAAAGGGTTTTAAAACTGGTCATGCAAACATTAATTTCTTCGTAAAGACGTGCCTAACAATACTAAGGAGGTGATACAATATTTCATAACGTATGGCTGACAGAAAGTGGGTTTTATACTGCTTTATAATTAAATTCTTAATGATATGTAAACGGGCCTTGTATATTATTAGAAAATATACGGTTCTATTATATACAGGGTGAGGAAAAAGTATGGGAACCCCGGAAAATCTCAGAGGGTTGGCCATAACAAAAAATTCTTAATGCCAGATCTGATGTAACTTTCAACGAGAAATCCAGTGATTACCTTGGATTTAAACTTGGATTTAACCTGCTTTTCTAACCATTTGTTATGCGCGATTTTCTTGCAAGAATAATTTGACTTTTATTTTACCTCTAGAGGTCACGTCGCCATGGACCTTAAGGCATATTTTAACGTAAAATTTCACGCTCTTTCGATTGCCGATATCAAAAGTATGGTTTCCCATTAAAAAAAATTTGACCTAGAAATGACCTTCAAGGTGAGTTTCAAGGTCAAATCCAAGACCGCCACTGGATTCCTCGTTGAAAGTTACATAAGACCTTCACAATTTTTTTTTGAAGACAATCCCTCTGAGATTTTCCAGGGTTCCGATACTTTTTCCTTACCCTGTATATATAATTAAAAATTTGTCATAAGGAATACCGCAGGATTTCGCCGGGAGCGGGTGCTAATCTGAAAAATTGCACCCGCTTCCAGCGAAATCGCGGTAAAATTTCAGCCACAACGACGTCTCACAACCGTGAGGTAGGTGGTTACAGTCTGTAAAGGTATAAAGGTACGACGATTCAGCAAAAGCCTCGTGCACCCTAAGAACACGGAGTGACCCAAGGACAACCGCCTTCTGCATTTTTCCCGCAAGTATTCTAACATATTTTTGACACGCAGGGATGCTTTTTAGGCTATTAGAAAGTGAAAGCTTGGCACCTCCAAGAGCGCCGATGATAAGGACGATCAGTTTAAAAGAATATTCCGGGTAGAATCGTTGCAACTCCCTTATAAGGTCTCGATACCTCTCTTTCTTTTCATTCTCCTTGGCTATGATGTTTTTGTCAGCTGGTGCCGAAAATTTGATAACGAACATGGTTCGCTTCTCGAAGTCAAGAAGAACCATGTCAGACCTCGAGTGAGCAACAGAAACAATTGTCGAGAATATAAAGTTCCAGTATATGCGGCACTTCCCATTCTCGACAATTGACTCAATTTCCCTAGGAGCATTTAGAGGAGCGATGTTAAGGTGAATGCCGTAGGAGTGAAAGAGATGGTAATAAGGCACTCTTAGTGCCGCATTGTGCCTTTGAATGTAGGTCGTTCCCGCGTGAGTTGGACAACTATATAGTATGTGAGCTAAATGCTCGGGGTGTGCATGACACGCCCTGCAGCTATCATCGGGAATGTCTTGGCTCAAAATGTGGCGACGGTATGTTAAGGTGGAAATGACACCGTCTTGGCATGCAAAAATGAAACCCTCTGTACCAGACTTCACTCCGGGCGATTCAAGGAATGCAAACGTTAGCTCACAAGACATTGACTGATCCTTCACATTTCTGTGGAAGATACCGGGACGGCAAGCATGTTCGTTGCAGATACTTTGTTCCTCGCCGACAGTTCGGAAGACCAAATCTGTCGGATGAGATGTTTGTATCTGCTTCGTAGAGTATCCTTTATAGATGTCACATCCTGAATGCGGCTCTGTGGCACGCCCAGGTATGTATAAGTCTCTCCAGCGCAAAGGTGTC
>NC_046659.1:98941492-98942910 GCF_010883055.1 Belonocnema kinseyi | reverse complement strand
AGATAGTGGCAATAATGTAAGGCAAAAGAGGAGTGGGCTCATGGTGTCGCCCTGAAAGACACCTCTCTGAAACGTGACCTTGTCAGTTGTCACACAATTTTTGCCAGATGAGATAGTAAATTTGGTTTTTTAAAGCGGCATCAATCTCTCTATGCACCCAAATATTTGCGGATGAACCTTTAAGATTTCTAAAAGACAGATGATAAGTCTATGGGATGTAGAATCAAAAGCTTTCCGATAATCAATCCAGGCCATCGATAGGTCACGCTGGTAGAATGCTGCATCTTTGCAGACACATCTTTCGATGAGCAGGTTCTCCCGACATCCGGCTACGCCTTTCTTTAGGCCTCGTTGTTCATACATTTCTTGCCACACAGGTTCAATTGCCCGAACAATCCTATCATTTAGGATAGCTCTGAATATCTTATAAAGCGTGTTCAGACAAGTTATTGGCCTGTAGTTCTTCGGGTCAGCTAAGTTGCCTATTTCCACCAGAAGGTTTTGATACAATTTGGTCCCGATGCGGAATAGTTCTTCATCCCTCTTAATACTTTTTTCACCTCCTCGGTAGTGATGGGTGGGCATTCTTTATCAGGTGTTATGAGGGCAACACATAACTCCTTGAAGCTATTTATATTTTCTGAGTCTTCGTCCAGTCTATGCTGAACTTCGTAGACTTCTTTCCAAAATTCTTGGACCTACTCTGGTTTGGGTGGGTGTTCGACAGTAACTGGAGGGTCTTGGAAGAGTCGAGATGGGTCAGAGAGAAACTGTTCTAGCGTCAGATAGTATCCGTATTCTCTCAACAATATGCTGCCTGATGGTCAGCAGCTTTGACTTGTTAAGTGTGTGAAAACGGGTCCGGAGTTCGCGCGCGAACTTTTGAACCTTGGCGGTAAAATTCCTGCCAGATGTGATGTAGTCAATCACGCATTGAATGCGGGACGCGTACTTTCTTGCCCAGCCTATCTTTATGGCAAGTTGATGCATTCGTCTTTTGGTCTTATGATCAGCCGTTGGTTTTGTTTTACGGTTCGCATAGGCCAAAGCTCTAGCTGCATTATACACACAATAATTGATAGCCCAGAGGTCGGATTCACCGGAAAAATGTCCATGAAGCTCGTCATCTATTTCAGCCAGATCTTTAGGCTTGAGAGAAACCTTGGTGTCGATATTTCTCCGGGTCGTAAAGCATCGCTCTTCATCTATTGGATGCCTGCCCGCGGTTGGTCTTATTTTCGCCTCTCTTTCTCTGTTGCCGGCTTGTTCTAGCTGTGGTAGAGTAGGCGTTCCGCTTACATAGCCCCTTTTTCGGAGTTACCAGGTGTATACATATGAAACCGGTATTTTTTCAAGAAAAAAACACATTTATTTCAAGAGAATGATAACAAATATTTTATTCAAAGTATGTGCCCTCG
>NC_046659.1:98934438-98941392 GCF_010883055.1 Belonocnema kinseyi | reverse complement strand
GTGTGAGTATACAGTGATGAAATTTGGGATTTAAATAATTTAAATCACAGAATTTGTGATTGTAAAACCTAAAACTTGCATAATTTGGAAATTTTGAAAATTCAAATTTTACGTTTTTAGAGATTCATGATTCAAAATTCTTGAATATTAAAAATATAGATTAAAAATTTTTTCTATTATTAGAATTTAAATTTTAAATGAATGTAACTTGAAACTTTTTTTGAAATAGTTCATTTCGAAAATTTATAATTGAAAATTCTTCAATGTTAACGACTTCATCTAGACTTTTAAATATAATTTGGCATTTCACAACTTATAATAAATAAATAAATGCAGTTACGACTCTCTTTCATATCACATTGTGCTAATCTTTGTAGTAAACGGTGTTTTCCAAAAATTGTCAAATAATTATTTAAAAAGTTATTAAAGAAAGCAAAAAATGTTGCAAAGCCTTAAAAAAAGTTATTTGAATAATCAGGTGTATCTAGTTTTTCACGATTCCAATGTTATAAAAAACTCATTTTTCAAATTTGTGTAGTTAACGGTGTTTTTCTGATTCACGGTAGTATACTTTATTAAAAGATAATTTATATCATATAATAAGTTATAAAAATAGTATCTAATCTTTTCATGTTATGTTTATCATACAATTAGTAATTTTATAAAGTTTTACCAATAGAAAGTAGATTTATATTTGGACAAGTAGACTGTCTCGAGCTGTTGTTGCATCCTGACTTTTATGAACCCAAACAAGGTGTCTTTTATTTTTAAGAGGTGTGCAGTACGTGCTTCCTAAACGAGGCGTTCATTCTCTCATTAAACACGCCTGCAGAACCACGTAGACTTTTTCATTGCAAGTATTCCATTGGAAAAATCTCAACCACTTGATGAAATAGAAAGGCATTTCTAAATTTTTATTTATTTTAAAATGGAAAATACAAAAAATAGAATTATACTACGAATTAACCTAACTCGCACAACTCCTTTTTATTACTTAAATAGCACAACGGGTATTTTTGACCCCACATGTTCCAACATGTCTCGCGCAGCCGGTATTGAATATTTTTGCACACAAAAATTATACGATTAATTTATGATATACTTTTAAAAATACAATCGGTTTTATATTCATTACTTTAATTTAAGTTAGTAAAAAATTTTTTTGAAAAAAATTGAGTTTTTTTTACTTAAAAATAATTAACTCACGGAATTATTAATATTTTTATCTAAAAATTTAGCGTTATACTCTTGAGATACTACACTTTAAGAAAAAATTACTGTGTTATTGATGCTTGTAAATAGATATTTATTTTTATAGCCGACTGACATGAGAGTGATCCCTCTGTATTCCTCTACCTTCTTTCCTTCCCCTTTCTTGACAAGCGGTACCACCAGTCCCGTCGTCCACTCTTCCGGCCAACCTTCCCCTTTCCATACCTTGTTGTAGATCTTCCACATCCCATTCCTAATCCCTTCTTCTCCAAACTTCATCGCTTCGTTCTCCATCCCATCTTCTCCCGTCGCCTTGTTTCTTTTTAACCTATTTATTCTATTTCTTCGTTAACGCCCTTCCTTTTCCCTCTATCCCTATTTATCACATCCCACACCCTACCTTCTTTGATCACTTTTTCTACCTCTGTTTTATATTCTTCCTTTCCCCTTTGCCTCATTATTTCAAGCATCTTCTCATGTTCTTTTTTCCTCCTATTATACTCCTCCTTCTATATTTCCCCTCTTCTCCATTTGCTCACACACTCTTTTATTCTCTCTTTACTCTCCCAGCATACCTCGTCCCACCAGCCTCTCTTTTCCCCTACTCTTTCTTTATTAGTACCCAGTTCATCTTTTACCTTTTCAAAGGACCCCTCTAACCTTTAAATTAACGAGTCTATTCCCTCCTCTTTTCCATACCTAACCTTCTCCATTTCCATCTTTTGTTTAAACTCGTTTAATTTATCTACCCTTCCTTATAAATGCCTCCTTTCCTTCATCCCATAACCCTCCCCCTTGTTCACCAGGTCATGCATTTACGTCCCATCCTATTGAAACCAATTCTTCCTTCTTTTCCTCCATCCTCCTCCTTATTATTCTCCAGTCTTCCTCTTCCCCTCTTCTTCTGTATACATACACCACCGCTATTTCTACTTTCCCAATTATAATTTTTCTTATCATTGTTCCATCCTTTTCCTCCATATCCCCATATTTTCTCTCTTTTACTGCTAATTCTTTTTTCACCCCTGACACCATGCCGCCCATCCCTCTCCCTTTAACGTGTTCAATTCTTGCTTCTTGCATTGTCCACAGATAACCTTTTGGTAACAGCTTTTTTATTTCCTTTCAGTCCTTCTCATCTGCCCAAGTATCACTCATTATAATCACATCCCACTTTTCTAACTCCTCCCAAAATCCTTTATTCTTCTTCTTCAAACCTGACACATTCCAGAAAGCTATTTTCACGTTTCTCTCTTCCTCTCCCTCGTCTTTCCTCTTTACTTTGTTTCCCCTTTGCCGTTTGGAAACCCCTCTGATTTATTTCTAGACTCTCTTTTCGTCTACCTTCCCCATACCTTTCTCAAGACTTTTTTGCTTTTTTCCTTAATTCTTCTAATTATTCATCCCAGCACCATTCCTTCCCATTTATCCATAACCTGTCTCTCCCTATCCACACCATATGGCCCCTTTTCCTCTCTACCCAAGCCCTCTGCTCTATTTGCCACCTTCTTTTGCTCTCCCGCCATGTCAGATCTTCTTCAATTCTTTCCCTTCTTCCTCTCAATAACTTTTTTCTCTCCATAATTTTATTTTTTTCCTCCTCACTCCCCACTTTTACCAGAAACATTCCTTCTTTCCCTTCCTTTGTCCCTCCTATTCACTTGACTCCTTCTACCCTTACCTGCACTCTAATATCTCGCAAAAGACTTGTTATTTCCACTTCTCCTGTTTCACTCTCCACTTTTAATCTTTTAACTACTATGTTATTTTTCCTCTTTGCCCTTTCTTCCCCTTCTAATTTTCTTTCGATCTCACTGAGTCTTTTCTTCAATCTTTCATTCTCACTTCGGACGTTCTTTTCATTCCATTTATCTATTTCCTCATTTTCTGTCTTTCCCCCCATATGCTCATTCCTAATTTCTAGACTGAATACCCGTTCTCCCAACTGTTTTATTTCTCTAGATCTCTGTTCGTCAACCTCTCTCTGTCTATTCTCAATGCTTTCTAGGTTACCCCAAACCTTGTCTTTCTCCTCCTTCCAACGTTTATCCCATTCTTCCCATTTTTCTCTGACCTTTTTCACTTCCCCTCTTACATCGTTTCCCTGCCTATTCATATCCCTATTCATGTCATCCAATCTCTTTCTTGTTTCCTCTCTAAACCCTTTAATGAGAGCTTCCAATTTTTCAAACACCCCCCGTCCCCCTATCTCTCCCTGGTGTTTTCTTTTTAATTCTAACTCTCTTGTTCTCCTGGTCCCTTTCTACCTCACCTTCCCCAGCCACTCGTTTTCTTTTTTCCTCCCCTTCACTGCTAGTCGCGCTTGCCTTTTTTTGCCATTCGTCCAGACTTCTGTTCGAACCCGCGTTGCCTAGCTTGTTAAGGTGCTGTAAATTTGAGAGCCTTCCGGAATCCTCCCCACCCGGGTCGACTTCTCGGCATTTTCATCACCGCTGCTGTCACTGAGATCAACGTCACCCATCCCCCCACTTCCAATGCTTTCAGCAGCGTTAGCTGTTTCAGCCACTAAGGTTTTCTGCTCTGTGCGATCGTCCAGTAACTGTTGCCCTCTGGCGCCAGTTTGTGGACTTCGCGTAGTAGTCATCCTACCTTACCCAAAGCTCCGTGACGTTTCCCGCCTCTATTTTCTACCTGTTGCCCCCCTAACCAAGCAACTATTTTTTCACTCCTAACCTCAAAAACTTCATACGCTCCAATTTTTCACTTCAAACCACTCACTTTCACCCTTCACACCTTTGCCTTCACTCACCCTTCTTCCTTTACACTCGATCTCCACACTTTCTGCCTTTTCTGCATCCACTCACCCTTATTTCCTTCACCAATGCCAAAAATACACCAATTGACAAAAAGAGTTCTTTCGCGATCGGTACCGGAAACGGAAGCCAAAATGTAGAATAAGTGAATTTCTTGACAGAGCTTAAAAAATATGGAGAACAATTATATAATCGGCTTATACATCACAGACTAATAGTTCGTAATCCAGTTAGTTTGAAAAAGTATAATATTTTAAATTGAAATTAAATAATAGCGATTTGTTATTATTAATAAAATAATTTTATCATGGTCGAAAATTTAATGAATAATCCCAGAAATGATCAATTTTACTTAAGTTAATGTTTTTTTTTAGCGAATTTCTCTTGACCGTAAGAAAGAAAATATGAGGGATCACAGTGGTTTAGTCATTAAAATTTGAATAAAGAAGTGGATCCATTACCGAAAAAGCGGGTTAAAATGGGATTAAAAGGTGATTTAGTTCATAATTAAAAACTTTTTATATCACATGGGCACCTCGTGAATATTGTACGAATATACGATCTAGCTTTAAAAAACCTGTTGAATACTTCAGCCCTTTTTACATATAAAAATACATAGGACAAAAATGCAAGAAGATCAAAGATTGCAACATAGATAAACAACAGAAGTGTACAAATTCAGGTTAGCTTTGAAAAAATGTACCTTTTTAGCAAATGGATCAGTTTAGTTGTTTAAAGTATATTTTATGTAAGCTATAAAGAAATAGTCAGGTTAAAAGAGATTATACTATAAAAATAAACGTTTTTATTTTTGATAAAAATATTTTTAGATTGAAAATTCAAATACTTGGTAAAAAGTTTATATACTTTGTTAAAAATATATTTCTTGGTTGAAAATGTATCTTTTTGATTAAAAATTAGAATATTATGACAAATTAATTCTTTAAACAGAAAATTTAATTATTTTGTTTATGATTATTAAAAAATAATTCGAAAGTTTGTCAAGAAGTTTGTTCCAAATTCTTGAGATTTGGTGTTTTAGGGGATTTGGAACAATGCTTTTTTCGTAGAAAGTTCATTCTTTTCATTGAAGATTTATCTATTTCATTTTTTGTTTGATAATTTATCTCTTTCGGGTAGAAATTGGATCTTTTTTGTTTCAAGAAGCAACTGTTTGGTTAAAAGTTAGTCTATTTCGTTTGAGAATTCAATTAAAATTTTAGAAAAAGGTGGACAAGGTGTAAAATTGGTTAAAAATTTTTGGGTTCTAGTGTTTCAGATGATGCTCAAAATTATATAATTTTTTTAAATTTAATACTTTTAACTGAAAATTTATCACTTCCATTTTTGAGATTAAAATTCACGCCTTTTGGTGAAAATCACATTTTTCGTTTGTCAAAAAACCAACTATTTTTTTAAAAACATTATCTTGTTTGAGGATTTAACTATTGTGTTGAAAAATTATCTTTTTTGGTTAAATGTAACTGCTTTGGTTAAATTCAACTGTTTTTTTATTTTAAAATTAAAAGCGTTTTTGATTTGAAAATTCTTCTCTTTTGGTTGCAATTTCAACTGTTTGGTTAAGAAAACAACTGCGTATCTAATAATTATTCTTTTTTTTATTCAATTCAACTGTTTTTAGACAAGATTAAAATCTATTTTTGGAAAAAAATTCATCTTCTCGGTTGAAACTTTAACTGATTTATTAAAAATTAATCTTTTTGGTTAAAGATTGATGTAGTTTGTTAAAAATTAATTCGCTTAACTGAACATTTGATTATTGTGCTTGTGGTTCTTACAAAAAAATCGAAATTTTGTAAATAAAAATGGGAAAGGAGAAAATATGATCAAAATTCTCAAGGTTTAGTGTGTCAGGGGATTTGAAAAATTCTTTTTTTGTTTTTGAAACTGTAATCTTCAACTGAAAATTTAACAATTCTATTTTTGGGTCGCAAGTTCATCTCTTTTAGTATTAATTTGATCTTATTCGGCTGAAAATTGAACTTTTTTGTTGAAAATTACTATTTCTTTTGACTAAAAATTCAATTCTTCTGTTTATAATTCTTAACGAATAAATCGAAACTTTGTGAAAAAGGGAGAAAAAGGGAGAAAGTAAGTGAAAATTCTTGTGCTTTAATGGCTTAGAATATTTTGATAAATGTTTTCATTATCGAAAATTAATTCTCTCTATTGAAAATGTAGTTATTTCATTCTCGATTTGATAATTTATCTCTTTTGGTCAAAATTTAATGTTTTTTGTTGTTGTTAAAAATGTGACTGTTTCGTTGAAAATTAACCTTTCATGGTTAAGGATTCAACTATTTTGTTGAAAATGCATTTTTTCCGATTAAATTCAACTGTTTTTGATTAAAAATTAAAATCTGTTTTTGTTTGAAAATTTATCTGCTTGGTTAAAAGTTCATCTTTATGTGAAAAATTAATATCTTTAGTTGAAATAAAACTATTTTTATAAAAATTAATTTATTTAGCGAAACTTATTCTCTATGATTGTTACAAAATAATTCGAAAATTTGTGAAAAAGACAGAAAAAGGAAAATTTGATAAAAATTCTCGATCTTTGCTGTTTTTGGAGCTTTTAAAAATTTTTTTAAAGTCAATTTTTGGTTAAAATAACAACATTTTGGTTTGAAATTAATATTTCTTGTTTAAGGATTCAACTATTTTCGGGGAAATTAATCTTTTCTGATTAAATTCCACTGCTTTTTATGAAAACGTAAAATCTTCTTTTGGTTGCAAATTTATCTGCTTGGTTAAAAGTTGATCTATTTGTGAAAAATTAATCTCTTCGGTTGCAGATTTAACTATTTAAAAAAAATTAATTTATCTCGAGAAGCATTCAACAATTCTCTATGATTGTTATAAAATAAGTAGAAAATTTGTAAAAAAAGAAGGAAAAGGAGGAAGATTGGGTAAAAATTCCCGATTTTCGCTGGCTTATGGGATTTTA
>NC_046659.1:98929275-98934338 GCF_010883055.1 Belonocnema kinseyi | reverse complement strand
AAGTTAATTTTTAGTTAAAATAGCAAGATTTTGCTTTAAAATTATTATTTTTTGGTTGTAGATTCTACTATTTTGTTTAAAATTCGTCTTTTCTGGTGGAATTCAACTGTTTTTAATTTAAAATTAAAACCTTCTTTCATAGAAATTTCATCTACGTGGTTAAAAGTTTAACTACTCTGCTAAAAATTATTCTCTTTAGTTAAATCAAAAATTTGCAAATTCCCTGTTTGGTCATTTAAAAAAATAGGAATTTTATCTTTTTCGTTTAAAAATGCAATAATTTCTTTGCAAATTCCTATTATTTGGTTGAGGAATCAACTATTTTGTTAAAAATCTGTCTTTTTCGATTGAATGCAAGTGTTTTTAATTTAAACTTTAAAGTCCGTTTGGTTGCTAAATCACCTGCTCAGTTGAACTAATTTGCTAAAAATTAGTCTCTTTGATTATAAATTCAACATTTTTTTGTAAAAATCCTTTTAACTGAAAATTAATTATGAAATTTATGAATCTTAAAAAATGAGAGGAAAAAAGGGGAAATGAATCATAAAATTGGATCAAAATTCTCGAGTTTAGGCGATTGTGGACATTTTAAAAATATAAAGGTGAAAAAAGGGGAAGGAGGGAGTGAATGTGATCCTTAAAATATATTTTTATCTGAATCTCACAAATGGATGTATTATGATGAAACTTAATGGAATCAGATTCTGGGGTGTGCAAAAAAGTAATACAAACCGATCAGGAAGCAATTTTCAATAAAAGATGCTTTATCGCAGGATGGTGACGCTGCGTTTACCTGTGGCAGATAAATTATCCGGCCTTTCTGAATCAAGAGAAATACGTAAGTATTTCCTGTTGCTCAAATCGGCTAAGAGTGTTCATAAAATATATAAATGAATTCTCTGAAAGAGGATTATTTTTAAAGAAAATTGACTTTGAGTGACTGTTATAAAATTAAAAACAATTTCTTCATGTCAATGATGAAGAGAAATAAAAACAAAATAATTATAAACTTTCAAAAATCGAGGAATCATAAAGTATTGTTTATGCGTAGAAAACATTGGATTGTCAATTGATAATATAAAAATATGAAACAATACTACTATGATTGCAACTTTAAACTGTACAGTTTAATCACTTCGCCGAAAATTTGTCTCTTAAAAAGTCCACTATTGAATTTTCAACCGTTGAATTTTGTAGAAAATTTTACTGTTAAATATTTAACCAAAAAGATTCAATTTTCTACCGGAAAGACAAATTTTCAACAAAATATATACATTTTCTACAAAAACAAGTGGAATTGTCTACTAGAGCAATACATTTTACAATCAAAAATGGAAAATCTAAATTTTCAGTTACCAAAAAGGTTTACCAAAAAAAACGAATTTTCAATAGAATACATTACTTTTAAACCAAATAACTAGTCAAATTTTATACATAAGAATTTAAATTTAAAAAAAGAATTTAATATTTAAATTTTCAGCATAAAAAATAAATTTTCAGCAAATTATTTCAATTTCCAATAAAAAATAGATGAATTTCCAACTGAAATGATGAATCTTCAATAAAACAAACTGAAATCGTAACAAAGTAATTCAAGTTTTAACTAAGTAATATAAAGGACCTTGCGAATTTGCGAAATTTTTTAAATGTTTGAATTAATAATTTTAAAGTTTATATTGTATCATTTTTCAACAATATAAATTCAAAATTATTCTAATTTAAACAATCTAAGTTGAGAAATTTTCAACATTAGGTTGCAAAATTCATATATCTACAATTTTTAAAGAATTAAATTTGTAAGTTACTTGCCACAATTTTGCCTTTTGATGGTCAATTTTTTATCAGAAAAATTAACATGAGAAAATTTATATATTCAGGCCTATAGTTAAAAATATTAATAGCTTACAATATTGTGTTAATGTAAATTCGAAACTATAAAATTATAAACATTTCAGGTTGAACTTGATTGTTTAACCAAGAATTGGTTTTAATGACTTTTTCAACAATAAAATACAATTATTTTCTAACAATACAATTCTGAAAGATTTAAAAATGGGGAAGTCATGCAATTTCTATAATATCTAAAGTAATTTTAATTTTTTTCTATGTTAAGGAAGAAATGTTGAAGACACCACTCATGCTTAAAATTAGAAGATTGCAATTTTATTGTAATATATTTGAGGAATGACAATATTTCTTCTGAAACTATTTAAACTAATGTTAGAAATCAAAGAAGGTTAAGGGTTTCTTCTTTATTTCAAAAATGGTAGTTATGAATTAATAATTTCATTTCATTATACAATTTTAAAGATTTAAAATTTATCCCAAAGAATTTTATGTATATTTTTATGTAAATTCGATTTTATTTTACACTTATGTGTTTCTAAACTTTAATTAACGAAACGAATCAACTTGAAAAAACAGGAATAAAAAACAAAAAAGATTTATTATACATAATTTCTTAATGTAATTTTATTAATTATTTTTTATTCCGTAAGATGACTTTAGACAATTTGATTTTAAATGGAAGCTTCGACCTTCATAAGACATAAATATGCAGGTAGAAAAATAATCATAAAATTCTCTAGGACTGCATAAAAAATGTAAGCTTTTAAAACGTCTACTGCATAATATTTTTGAAATAAAAAATTATACGAATAATCAAGAGATGAAAGTGGCTTCTAAAAGTTAATGCTACATAATATTATTTCAGCAAAAATGGAGCGCCAAGCGTGCTTACTACACGTTTGTTATTTTGATTGCCTAATAATCAAATTAAAATATATGATTTAATTTAAAGTAATTTTAAGTATAATTAATAATTGTAAATTATAATGAATATTTGAAAAGCTACATTACCTTTCAATCAATCTAATTTTATTTTGAATTAGCTTTCAGTAATCTGTAATTTTTATTTTAAGATGAGATTTTATGCAAGCAGGAATTAGAAGAAACGAAAAATATTATCCAATACTTTTGAATCTTAAAGCTGCATAGATAGAATTTCTTAAACGTTGATGCTTTTGAATATCAAAAGACAAATTTTTTATTCTAAATCTTTCAAATTGAGGACATTTCAAATCGAAATCAAAATAATGATAGAATTTTTCATTATAAAACTGAAGATTGAAGAAATTCAAGGAATTCAAAGGATTGAAGGAATTCAGAGAAATCAAGGAATTAGAGATTTAATAATATTAGGAGAATTCAAAACATTCAAAGGATAGAAGGAATTCAAGAAATATATAAAGAATTCAAGGGATTCAAGGAATTCAGAAAAATCAAGAAATTCAAAATATTCAGGGAATTCACCAAATGCAGAGAATTCAAGGAATAATTAAGGAAAATAAAAATATTCAAGCACTCCAGGAATTCAAATCATTAAGGGAATTCAGAATAATCCAGAAATTCAAGGATTTTAGAGAATTCACAGAATTTCTGGGATTTCAGAGCATTTAATTAGTTTAGGGAATTTGGAGAATTCACAGAATTAAGAAAATTCAGGAACTTTAGAACATTTCGGGGATTTTATAGCATTTAGGAAGTTCTAGACATTCAGAGAATTAGAGGAATTTCAGAGCATTATGGGAATTTTTGTAAATAGTGGAATTCAGCGTGTTTTAAAAATTTAGAAAATTCTTGAATTTCCGTCAATTCTCAGAATTCAAAGAATTCGGAATATTTAAGAAAATCGTAATATTCAAGGAATTCAAGGATTTCAGGGAATACAGCGAATTTTAAATATTTCTGGGCATGTAGGATATTGTATAATTCAATGATTTCAAAGAATTCTCAGTAAGTATGATTGATTTTATCAATTTAGTTATTTCCACTAAAAATAACATCAAAAGAAAAAAAAGTTGAACGCCTCTTTTGTATTCCAAGTATTTGATGTCGTAAAAAATAAAAAAATGTGTCAAGTAAAAAAGAAGATTAAAGAATGTAAGTGCAACGCGAAATAAATTTATTTAAAAACAATTATTTTCAATTAAAATTTTTTTCTGAAATACAATTTTCAAGATTTAAAATTGATCCTAATTTTATATATTACAAATTAAATATTATTTAATTTTACACTTACATGTTTCTGAATTTTAATACATCGAAACTTTGAATACTAAGATCCCCACTGTTACAGCTTTAATATTTTTATTTGAAAATATTTGAAAACGATTCAATTTGAGTAATTTTTCTTTTCACATTGTTCATTTGTTGAAGCGTTCGATTTGAAATAAAATTTTGTACATCGCTTGAAAGAATTGACAGTTTACACATTAATTCGAAGTGGTTTAGTTTTAGGCATATTATTAAATGTAATTTATTAGCGAAGAAAATGTTCTCTAACTATATAATAATTATTAATACATTTTACTAGTCAAAAAACCTAAAATCAAAACAAATTTAAACTTTATTGTGCGGAGAAAAGTTTAAAATCTGACGTGTATAACGATGACATTGGACTCGAACCATAGCGAAGCTAGAGAGCAGTTTTTTACAATTTTAAAGCAATATTCAAAACATTTTGATTATAGAATGCGGAGAAAAAAATTAACAACAGAACTATTAATTCATACTGGTGTAAAAACATTAAAAATAAACAGTGCTGTTATATTCGCAATATAAAAAAAATTTTAAATAATTTTTTACAAAATTAAAAAAAGATGTTGGTAGGTTATTGAAGGCAATGAAAGATTCAATTGTTACTTGTTTAAATGCCTAAACTGAAAAAACCTGTTTCAAATGGCCAATCAGCTCAAAATTCGAGATATGACAAACAAACAAAAGTTACATACACACGAATACACGGAGATTAAAAAATATATTTTTGAGATTCTGGGGTCGAATTATATCTAAATATTTTACAAAATTAGATTTTGAAAGTTTTGGTAGTAATGAACATCCCTCTATGAGATCCAAAAGTTTGAAAAAAATGTTTTTATTTTATCCTTAAGATCTGCCTTTTAACCCTTTAACGTCAAAAGGACACTCTTTGAGTGGCCTCTTTTCTACTTTATTTTTCATGATGAAGACGTCAAGGAAAAAATTCGTAAAGTACCAATCCC
>NC_046659.1:98927183-98929175 GCF_010883055.1 Belonocnema kinseyi | reverse complement strand
ATATGTGTCTCAATTTTTTCTAGTGTCGAATAGTCTTAGTTATTGGCCGTTGAAAAGCAGTGTACCGGTAGTGGCGTTTTGGCCGTTTAAGGGTTAAAAAAAATGCTATGCCTATCTAGCGCCGCGCTATGTCAATGTTTTATATTGAAAGTGCTTTCCACAAATTTTCATTGGCTGAAAGCAATGTCGATATTTCACCTTTATTTGCGTAGAATTTCCATTCAATACTAACATCTCAAAATATATCTTTTCTTTCCAAAACAATCCTAACATTTCAGTATTTCTTTAAACAAAAATAAAATAATATAGAAAAATTTCAATCTTAAAACTTTTTTAGAGCTCTATACAATTTTCATAGAGGGATCATTTCACCATTCCGAGAAATCACGTTCATTATGTGAAAATTTTTTTTTTTAAACTCTTGGAGCTCGTTTTCAAGCAGCGCCAGAACTAGCCTTTTTTATTCAAAATAGTGTCAATAGAAGTTTTAAATTTTGAAAAATAGTAGGAAGGTCGTGTCATGAGACAAGTACGGAGTGTCAGTTATCTGGTTTGGAATTTCCAATCATTTGATTACTCTATTAAAAATGAGATAACAAATAAATCCTTTTAACTATTTATTTGACTTTTTAAGAATTTTTTCATGCAAAAAGCCCTGTTTTTGCCATAATGTTGATTGAAGACGAATTACCCCTAATTTTGATTATTTGGTAACATAATTTGTTTATAATTAGATTATATTTCAAATAAAATATAATTAAATTTTGTAAAAAGGACAATATTTCTAATGGAATGAAATGAAATGTAACTTGTATAATTTCTCAAAAAAAGCTTTTAAAATTGGATAATTTTAAATTAAAAAAATGTTTAAGCCAAAGCTTTTAACAATCAATACCTTTAAACTAAGCTTTTTATAATTGCATAATTTATTGGGAAGACGTTGCAATTATCTCATTTTTGATTCAAAGCGTTCACAATTGAACAATTTCTTTTTATTATAGAATGTCGAAATTAAATTATTTATGACTAATTAAAAGCATTCAATGCTGAATAATTCAAAAAAGAAAACCTCTTATTTAAAAAATTTTTTATTCGAAACAATTAAAATTTGACAATTTACGATTAAAAACTAAATTAGATATTTTAAAGTAAAAGCTTCTGAAATGATAGAAATCTAAATTTTATTAAATTTAATCAATCATGAGTTAATATAAAATTTATTAGACAAATCTTTCTAAAATCAAAAAATTCAAGTATTCAAAAAAAGTTAAAAATAACAATTAATTTCAAATAGGAAATATTAAAAAACGAAAAAAATAGACTCCAGAAGTTTAAAGCTTAATCAAACCCAAACTCCATCTAAAAGTAAAAAAAATGTATTCACGAAGTATTCTGATAATGAAATCTTTTTAAATCTAATCTTAAAAATTTGTATCACTGTTAGTAAATTTAAACATTTATAAATTAACAATTTTTAAATTTTTGCATAAAATTTTCCAAATTCAATACTTAAACTTACGATATTCATTATTCAATGCCTTGTTAAAAAATCTGCACATTCTTAAGGCTTGATTTTAAGATATTATTGTTTTAATTCTTAATTTCTTTAAATTTATTCTGGAGGCATTTAATTCCAAATTTTTCAACTACAAATTTTTTAAACTTAAACATGTGCAACCAGCAAGCCTTCAATTTTAATACTCTACGATTTCCAAGTATTTAAGAAGCCGAAAAGTTGCGTACGTTTAAAATTAAAACCAAACTAGTTAGAATATTTAAATCTGAAATTATTGAATTGAAAAGTTCTAAAATTAAAATAGTTAGTTTTCGAAAAGTATTATTGAAAATTTGAACATTTTTAATTTCCAAACGATTAAATTTACCTCAAGTAATAGCAATTTTTAAGGGTTTAAGTACAACAAATTTTAATATTACAATTATTCAAAACTGTTTTTTTTGTTAATTCTTAAATAAAGTTTGGATCTGTTTAAA
>NC_046659.1:98914736-98927083 GCF_010883055.1 Belonocnema kinseyi | reverse complement strand
AATCCAAAATTTTGCTCAAAACGCTTCGAAAAAATTCAGGCGTATTCCTTGGCTGATTACAAGAACTTTTTATTCGTGATGATTTTTCCGAAAAGCGCATCGCTTATTGTAAAAAAATTCATGAATGTTTTCACAAAAATTTTGACATTAAGACGCCATTTTGATAATACTACAACGAAAAATCGATCTTTGAACCATGGATTCTCAAAGTTTAGACATTTATTCCACCCGTTAGGGAGATTCCAGGTTAATTACTGACTCGAAAAGCTTTGGAAAATGGTTCACAAGAAAAAAAATAGGCACGAAAAATCACGTTTTTTTTGTTTAAACTGCATTTTGGGATAATAAATAAATTTTCTGAGGAATTTTATTGGCACCGTCGGAAAGAGGAGATCTTAAGCAATAAAAATATATGTGTCTCAATTTTTTCTAGTGTCGAATAGTCTTAGTTATTGGCCGTTGAAAAGCAGTGTACCGGTAGTGGCGTTTTGGCCGTTTAAGGGTTATGATACTTTATTATTAAGTTTCCTCATTGGCGGGGGAGTAGGCAAAGCATTTATTAAATAAGTTTCCTCATTTTTATTATTAAAAAAATATATTTCTTAATAAAACCTGTTTCGATTATTGAAATTACTTTTTATACTATTATAAACATTGTATAATTATTCGTTTTACTTATTTTTGCTTATAGAGGAAGATTTGTATTGTTAACAACTTGAAAAGAATTTTAATTTGTTTATTGAAACTTTCCTCAATTAAAAAATGGATATCACAATATTTAAAGCATTTGTCCGTATGTACGTGTCATTATTTGAAAAATCAATTTTTATAGCAAGCATTTTTCGATTTAAATAATTGTTAATTGCATTTTTTATTGTGAGAATTTTTTTCATTTCCATAAATCAACATTGATGCAATAAATTAAATGATATTTGATTTGAGACAAATGTATTGACCTATAATATTAATTCATTGCATTCAAGATTACGGAAGTTATTAAATAAATAAAGCTTAAACTTAATTAAGCTAATACAACTTTTTATAATAACATGATTCAAAGCCTGGACAAGAATATAGAAGGCTCTTTAATTCAAAAGATGTTGATTGACCTATTTAGATTTTTATTTTATTTTGACTCTCTTTTTGAGAAAGAGAATATATTTGCTTTTGAATCATAATAATGAAGCGATTTCATTATGTAATATTTTATATTACATACTATTGAATCATATTATTTATCATGCTAATCGTATTCTTTAAGACATTGAAAATTGAAATATTGCTTTTTATTTAACGATAAAAACATTTTCAAATTTTCAATTGATAGCAAATGTTTCTACTGTGCCAGTTTGTGTCCTTACGGTGAAACTTCCATTAAAAATTGTCTGCGAAAATTTTGTTATTAAACTTTAAGGATACTTAGGAAAAAGAAAATTTTATAAAAATAAATCCCTCTACGGACGCAAATCTAGCTGTATGCTCGAAAACGTTTTCAATTTATTTATACCCAAAAAATTAACTCCATCGTCTCTTATGCTGGAAAAAAGATTTCAATGGCATCTTTACTATACAAGTATGAATTCACTTTCGGCGAAATATTTTTCTGGTAACTTAGATCACATAAAAAATTTGTTTGGTCTTTAACTACTTTATTTTATTCAATAATTAAAATACTTCACTTTTTTCAAAATTGTATCTTTCAAATACTAGAAATCTTTACAATTCTTTCAAGTCTCGTCAATTCTTTTGTAATTTTTTTTAATTCCTTAAAACTTTTGAAATCATGTGAAACTTCTTTGAAATTCTTTGAATATTACTGATATCTTATATGATCTTTTTTCTGGAAATCCGTTAAAATCCCTTTAAGAAGTATGAAAATTCTTTAAATCGCTTGAAATATACAAAATTTAAACATTTTTTTTTGTTGAAAATCCTTCTAATTCCTGTGACTTATTTTGGAACCTCTTAACATTTCTTAAAAAAGGCTTCAAACTGTTTAAATATATTTTTGAAAAGTGTGGAAATGTCTTGAAGTCGCTTAAAATCTTCAAAATCACTCAATATCGGTTATTATACTTAAAAATTCTTGAAATATTGTTTAATTGATTGAAATCTTCAAAAATTGTTTAAAACTTTTAAGCTTCTTCAAATCCCTTAAAAATCTTTAAAAGCTAAAACAATCCTTAAAGTCGCTTGAAATCTTTAAAATTTTCTAAAAGTCCCTTATACTCCTTCAAAACTCGTCCAAATGCCTAAAAAAATTTAAAAATTGGTTAAAATCATTAAAACTCCGTCAAATATTTAAAAATCTTACGAGGTTTTCAAAACCTTTAAAACCTCTCTAAAATTCACTGAAATTATTCAAATCCGTGGGAATATTTGGGAATCATCAAATTTATTTACAATATATTTTAAGTAATCCATTAGTCTTTTAAAGGCTATTAAAATTCCTTTAACACCCTTAAAATAATCGAAAACCCATTTATATTGTTTCAAATTTCTTTGAAATTCCTTAAAATACTTTGAAATGTTTGCAAAATCTTTTTAAATATATACCTTTTGAAATTCCATCAAATCTTTACAAATGTTACGAAATCATCTCCAACCAGTGACCATACTTTGGAATTTTTCGATTGGTGAAAATACTTCAGCGACTGAATTCTAGCTATGAAACAGTTGTTTTCACTGATGAATCAGTCAATTTTACTTATTCATGAGTAAATAGTTAAATTAGTAAAAATTTTATCTGATTCCCATAAAACCTTCAAAATTCGTGAAAAACCTTTAATACCATATAAAATTCTTCAAATTCTCTGAAATATTTTCAAATCTTTTTAAAATCTTTGGAAAGCATTCAAAATGTTTTTAAATACTTTGAAATGTTATGAACTTTTTGTAAATCACTTAAAATATGAAATATCCTATTAAAACTTCTGCGTAAATTTGTAAAAATATTTCAATGTCACATGAAATCCTTTAGAATCCTTTAAAATCGCGTGACTTTGTTTAAAATATTTCGAAATTTCTTAAAATCCCATGAAATCTCTTAAAATTCCTTAAAATACCTTCTTAATTCTATAAAATCTGTCTTAAATTGTATTAGATAATTTCTTTACACTCTTGGAACTTTTTAAAATTGTTTAAAATTTGAAAGAAAGCTTTGAAAATCTCACTTAAAAAATCATCCTTACGTAATCAATGGACTTTCCCAAACTGATTTGTTTTGAAATTAAAATTACTCTGTAAACATTTTTTCGGGAAATTTTTCAAAAATTATGTTAAAAATATTGTTCCATTATTTTGGGGCATTTCCCTTAAAGTTTAGTAGGGAAAATTCCCCAAATATTTTGTGAAATATTAACGAAAAAGTTTTAAATTTCTCCCAAGATTTGATGAGGAAAATTCCCTATGATATTTTGTAACAATATCTTGAAATTCATGAATTTTTCCGACGTTTAAATAGGGAAAATTCCCCAAAAATTGTGGTTCATTGACTAAAAATTTGTGAAAATAGATAATTATTATTTAGGGAAATCTCACTAAACTTTTTTGGAATAACAACCAAAAAAAGTTTAGAAAAGCGCTGAAAAACTCTAATTACATTTTATTTATAGAAAAAGTTTATGTAGTTAGTTAGCGTACTAAACACGTATTTCACTGGAAGAAGTTGATAAGAAGAAATTAAATTAGCACCCTTCGCAAAAGTTCCCGGATAGGGCCATGCGACAATACGAATCGAGGTTAATGTTTGATTTCTTATATACCACAAATCACTTCTTACATCTTTCTTTCTTTATCTTAAAATTTGGATTTTTCAACTTTTCCAACTTTTCTTTAAACCTTAAAAAGAAAGAGGAAAAGTTGTTTTTGAATTGATAAGATAAAGTCTCAATTGAGTCTTCTTAAGATATTGTTTAATAACTTTTTAACAAAAGTTTTACCACAGCTGTGCTCTTTAACTTTTGCCTGATATATGACTTGTAAAAATAAAAATAAATAAAAATTTGTTTCAGGTAAAATGACTCTTCGACGATGCATCATGCTCCTGAGTTTGTTAGCCTGGTTCACACAAGCTCGCGCATACGTTGTAAATTGCGAGTGAGTTTTATATTCACTAATGTTTCAAGCAGGAATTAAACATTTAGTGATTCGCTATTAATTTAAAGGAATCAATTAAATTAAAATAACAGATGATTCAAACAATTTATTAAATATTTTTTCCAGAATTCACCCTTACCACAGTCAATGCAGAGGAGTACAGACAAAAAGATTTGCAGTTGAGCCTGGACAAAATCTTCATGACACCGGATTCAAGGACTTGAAATCTTCGAATGACGAATTCAATGGTAGTCCATATTCCAGACTTTGGACGACTCTTTTAGAAAACGTAATTTAACATTTTTTGAAAAAAATGCTTAGAATTATTATTTAATAATATTATTTAAAAAGATTCAAAGCATTTGCAATATTACAATTGCAACTTTGAATAATTTTAATTTAAAGTCTTCAAAATTGATGAATTTTGTATGGAACAATTTCAATCTGCGGAAATATCAATATCAACATGTCAAAAAATCATGGTGACCCCTTGACCGAAAAATCAAAGTAATAGGAAATTTTGTAAATTTTAAATGAAAAACCTTATAGTTCAAAAAACAAATTGTTAGTTTTATATTCTACAGCAGCTTACGCCTGTAAAAATGTTTATCAAGTATAAAAAGCGAACTCATTGAATTTAATTTACCCCCTTATTTGAAAATTCATTTTTCCCTCTAGTTTCAAGAATTTTACCCTTTTTCTCTTTTTGCACTAAAATGCAAACTTTGTTCATGGAAACCCAATTATAAAATCCACTATTTTGGTTGAAAGTTGATTTTTTTTGTTAAAAATTCCACTATTTTGTTGAAATTGTAATTATATTGTTAAAAATCCAACTATTTGGTTAGAGAGTTATCCTTTTCGGTTAAATTTTCGGCTGCTTAATTAAAGAGTTTAACTTTTTTCGTATAAAAAAGTCATCGCTTTTGGTTGAAAATTCATCTTCGTCGGTTGAAAATTGATTGATTTGGTCAAAAATGTAACTATTTTCGTTAAAAAGTCATTTTTTTACATGAAAATTGATCTATTTCGTGATAAATTCAACTATTTTGTTGAAAATTAGTCTCTTTTAATCAAAATTGCAACTATTTCGTTGTAAATGCATCTGTTTAGATGAAAATAAATTAAATTAAATAATAAATAATAATAATAATAATAAATAAATTAAAAAACTAAATTAAATAATTAAATTGTTTTCTCAAAAAGTAATTTTTTGTTAGAAATTCAGCAGCCTAGTTGCACATTCATCTTTCTGGATGAAAAGCTCGTCCATGTGGACTGAGAATTCATATTTTTTTATTGAAAATTGACTTTTTTTAATTTAACTGTTGGGTTAACAGAAAATATGTTGTTGAAAGAACATCCTTTTCAACTAAAAGTTCAACTATTTGATTGCAAATAGAACTGCTTGATTGAAAATTATCTTCTTTAGAAAAATTCAACTATTCGGTTCAAAATTTATCTTTTTCGGATGAAGATGATCTTTTTTGTTGCAAAATTACGTGTTTAGGTTAACTGTTAACTGTTTTTAGGTCAACTATGTTCTACAAAAAATTAATATTTTTTGTTTGAAAATTTAATTAGTTGGTTGAAAATACAACTTTCAATGTTTAAACTTTGATCTTTTTTGTTTGGAAATTTGAACATTTGAACGTCTTCTTGGATAGAAATTCATCTTTTAGGGTGGAAAGTCATAATTTTTAGTTGGTAATTCATCTTTCTTGATTGAAAATAAAATTTTCTTACAAAATTCAATTCTCATCTAAAAAATTACTTTTTCTGTATTAAAAATTAAGTACTTGGTTATGAATTAAACTAATTTGTTAAAAATTCATTTCTTCTAATTAAAAGTTTAACTGTTTGATTAAAGATTAATTTTGTTTATAAAAATTCAACTATGATGTAAAATTTTCACTTTTTCAGGTTAATAAGTCAACTATGTCCTAAAAAATGTATCTTTTTTTGTTTGAAAATTTAATTATTCGGTTGAAAATGCAAATGTTTGTGGGTAAACTTTAATCTTTTTGGTTTTAAAATTGGATCATTGGGTTCAAAATTCGTCTTTGTGGGTTGAAAATTCAACTATTTGATTAAAAATTCAATTACTTTGTCAAATATAATATTTTTAACCGAAAATTAAATTGCCTTGTTGCACATTCTTCTTTTTGGATAGAACATTTTTCTTTTCGGTTTAAGTATTTATCTTTTATGACAAATAATTCATCCTTCTTGGTTAAAAATGAACTTTTTTTTTGATAACTTAACAGTATTCTAAACTAATTGTTTTTATGGCTGGAAAATTCAACTATTTGGAAAGTTGAACTCTCTTCTTGCATATTTAGAAAAAAGTTCACCTTTTTTATTTTATAATTATGTTTTTTGCTAATTATTAACATTTGTATAATTCAACCCTTTTAAAGAACTTTTGTGTTGTTTTTTGAAAAATTGAAGTATTTGGTCAAAAATGCAACTTTTTATGGTTGAATTTTATTATTTGTGTTTGAAAGATGTACCATTTGTATGAAAAATAATCGTTTACGGAAAAACCCCCTTTTTTGTTAAAAATTCAATTATTTTGAAGACATTTCGTCATTTTGTCTTGAAAATTAAATAATCTGTTTGACATTTTTTTCTTTCTGGACTGAAAAATCTTTCTTCGTTGAAAATTAAGCACTTTTGTTGAAAATTCTTATTTTTTTAAGAGAATGATTTATTTTTGTTCAAAAATAATCCTTTTTACTTAAAATTGCAACAGCTTGGTTATAAATTAATTTCTTGCGGTTGTTAAAATATAATATTTTTGTATTGAAAGTTTAACTGTTTTGTGAATAACTTGTCTGTTTTTCTGAAAATTCAACTATTTGGTTTACCAGTTAATCTTTTTTGGTTGAAATTGCAACTACTTAGATAAATGTTGAACTTTTTAGTTAATATTCATTTTTTTCAATATCCTTAAATAAAAATTTCATGATTTGGTTGAAAATTTGTTATTTCATTTTTGAAAAGTGACTTTTGCAACTTAGGGTAAAAAGAATTATGTTGTTGAAACTAACTCTTTTGCTAAAATCATCCTGATTGATCGAAAATGAACTTTTTTGTTGAAAATTTGACTCTTTTGCTTAAAAGTGAAACTGTTTTATCAATTTTTTTTTAATTCGTCTTTTTGGGTTGAAAAATTCTTAGAAACTTTAAGTATTTTATATTTAATTCAATGTGGTATCTACATTATATTATTTAAAAGAATTTTTTATTATTTAGAAAAATTTAGAAATTTCGAAGAATTCATTAATATTTTTGAGCCTTTGTAAAATGAAATTATTATTAATTTTTTTCAGGGCCTCAGCACTGATGATATATATGACGTTTATGCCTCGTCCAGCGCTTCCGCGAGAGGTAATAAACAGAACAGCAGGAAGAACAGCATCAAAGACAGGTTGAGGCTCAGAAGAATACCAATACGAGATTTTTTGTCCGACCTTGAACTTGTCGACAGCGAATATTAACCTAATTCACTACTTCACATATAATATATCCAGACTTTCCACCCAGCTGCTCGTTAAATGAACTCGCGATCAGGGACGATTTTCATTTTACCAAAAATAGCGGGAAACATAGATCTTTTTATCAAGAAAAATACTCCTTTTATAAAGAAAAATATTTTTCTTGATATACAGATTTCAGTTTCCATTAAAAACCATTCTACAGAATTTCTACGGAATATCCACTGAACTTGGCTAAAAATTCTTTAGAATTTTAAAACAAAATTTTAAATTATTAAAAAAATGATTATAAACTATCTTCATTTGTCTTCCACTGATAAACAAAACACGAAACGCTTTTGGAGAAAGTATTAAGGAATGTTAATTCACTACTGAATGTGGTCATTGATGAAAGTCCTAAAACACATGTACTGAATTTTAAAATATTTTAATCCCACGAAAACAGATTTTAAATAGATTCTTATAATATTATTTCTGCCTTATTAGTATGTAGTATAAGAGAATTGAATTCGATTTTGTTTGATTTGAATAATCTCCTTAATTGTATCAATTTCTTTATTAACTTTATTTTGCGTTTATTAGACTACCCGATATCAGAAGATTGTATCAATTCATTAATTTTTGATTAATTATTAATGTTAATTTATTATTTTAATTTGTAAACTTTAAAAGGCAAATGTACTTTTCTTTATAAAAACTATTCGTTAATTCGATGTAAGATGTACTCAGAACTACGACCTTTTTAAATATCTATCTTTTGTTACTCCAGATACCTTAAAAACTATCGAAAATAAAAAAAGTATTGCAAAAAAATTCAGAAAGTTTCACATTTGTTAAATTATGTTGCTAAAAAATTTAATTATTATGATGCCAATTACGACAATGACAAATTTTACTCAAAAGGGACACTCGAGATGTTCTTAAAATGAACAAAGAAGAATTCTATTTCTTTGAATAGAAGGAAGAAATATTTTTTATATCTTCAGTAGGCTGTAAAATATTGTGAATCCTTAAAAGTTAAATAAGTTTCTTCGCTCGACTGAAAATGTAGTCTTATTTATACTATTTATTGTTAATCTTCACTAATGAAAGTATATTGTAAACCTTTATTCTCAAGTTGTAATTATAGCCGATTCGTTAGAAATATTGTCGGTATTAATCTTAAGCAATATTATTATTAGTCAGTATTCAAAGAAGTGTTGATTGAAAAAAAATCATTAGTCGAAATTTTTAAAAAATTTATTATTATTGTTTAAAATTAAAAAAAATACTGTATATTAATTTTGTGTGTATATGTGAAACTTTATTTACATTAATGAGATTGTATAAATTATATTGTTCACTGTATATCTGAATGCCAAACGCACACGTTTATTTGATCTGAAAGCGAGTAGTCTTAGAATATTATTTAATCTTACGGAAGTTTGGAAAAATTTTGGAGACGCAAACAAGCCTTTGAAATTATACATCTCGAAAACTGAGTAGCAGTATTTTTGTTTGTCTCCAATTTTAATAATAAATATTGTTTTGTAATAAAAGAGCATGTTATTTGCTTCCAGAAATTATATTTTTACTTTTGTGAATCCTATAAATAAACTGAGCCGTAACTAGGGTGGCGCAATTATACAATTAAATTACCTAAAGAAATGTAGAAATGAAGAATTTCAAATAAAAATATTATCATTCCAGGCCTTAGACTCACTAAACTATTGATACTTTTTTAACGATGCGACAAAAGGGTAGAAATACAAACTTTTTCTAGACAGAAATTAAATTATTTGTAGAAACAAAATTATTGATAGTACCATACACAAATTTAACATATAAGGTATAAATATATATGCCTTTCACGTTCATAACTACATTGTCAAAATTTCCTAATTTTTCCGTGATAATTTTTTTTATTATAACTGATCATTTACATTTATATACCAGCATTTTATTCTTGCATTATTTTTAACATAGGCTTTGTTACAAACGGTATAGAACAATGTTTAATATACAAATTGAAAATTATCAAATTTATTTATTTACTTATTTAAAAAAGACCATAAAAGACGATTTCTAACAAAATACTTGAATTTTCAACCTAAAATGATTAGTCAAGAAAAAAGCTAATAGTCGATACTTGAATCAAAAAAAAAAAAGATGAAATTTCATTTTTAAAAAATTCTTAAGCCAAAAAGAGGAATGTTCCATAAATCAGATATTTCAATTGTAAAACAAAAAATTTTTGCCTAAGTTGTTGAACCTTCAAGCCAAAACGCGAATTTTCTGCACAAAAATGGTATTTTCGTACAAAAAATATGGATTTTCATCAAAAAAATTAACTTTCAACAAAATTCTTTAATTTTCAACCAAAAAGATTAACCGCAATTAAAAAAAAAAGTTTAAATGGTGCAACTTTTACCCACTCAGTTAAATTTTCAATTGAAAAAGATCAGTTTTCAATGCTACAGTTAAACTTTCAACCAAAGAGATGAATTTTCAACTAAAAATATGAAAGTTCAACGTAAAAATGATTTCTTAAACAAGTGGTTCAAAGAAAATAGTCGAATCTTAAAGCAAAGAAGATTATTTTTTAACCAAAGAATTGCATTTTTATCCAAAAGAAATATAAATTTTCCACTAAAGCACATAAATTTTCAAATCAAAAAGACAAATTTTCAAAAAAATTTCGAATTTTCATCCAAAAAGATTTAAGTTTGAGTTTTCAACATTCAAATATGAGTTTTAAACAAGAAGTAAATTTTCTGCGAAATAGATGAATTTTTAACAAGGCAGATGAATTTTCAACAAAAATTGATAACTTTGTAAAAAAATTGTTGAATTTTTAACCAAACAGTTGCATTTTTATCCAAGAAAGATGTAATTTCTACAAAAATAGATACATTTTAATGAAAAAGACAAATTAAAAAAAGAATAGTTGAATTCTCATCCACAAAAGATTTCAGTTGACTTTTTAACATCAAAATATGAATTTTTGATGAAAAATTAAATTTTCTAGGCAAATAGTTAAGTTTTTATTGAAAATATCAATATAGATTTCAAAGGAGATTTACAGTTTTGAAAAATTGTAGCTTCATTTAACATTTTTTATTGCAAATTGGTTTTTTAAAATAAAAGTTAATCAGGATGAAAAGAAAATTAACACTATTTGAACCAACTGTTTGTTATGTTAGAGTTTTTCTTATACATTTTTTTAAAATAAAAAAGTCATTCGTTTTTCAAGGAATATTAAAAATATTTAAACAATAATAGAGGATGTAAACGCTTTTAACTAGAAATCGGTTATAATCCCTAAAAAATATTTAATTAATAAAGTCAAACTTATAATCTTGATGTGAACGCTTTTAACTAGAAATCGGTTATAATCCCTAAAAAATATTTAATCAATAAAATCAAACCTATAATCTTCAAACACTTCAGTTTCTGTTAATACTTTACTTCAAAAATGTATATTCTTAAACAAAAATCCAATGGTTTGTTTGACCATACAAAAATATGATGTATTAATTTCGAAGCTAATTTTCATCCATTATCAAAATATTGTCTTTGATTTTCTTCTCCATTATTTTAGAAGATAGAAACTATAAAATAGAAAAAAATTTTATTTATTTTTTGCAGACGATTTGGTAAAAAAATCGTCATTATTTTTTGACAAGTACATAAAATATGAATTTGTTTATAAAGTTGTTTATGAAAGAAGAAAATACTCTTCGCTAATTGCGTGTCATAAGAGGAAGATTTTGCAAAGGAATTCAAAACTCATTGGGTTGAAGAAACGTAATCTGTTGGTTGAAAATTGACGTAAATATGTGTTTGTTTATAATTATTATTTATTCAATTAACATTTGATTTCAGCTATTAGAAGATCGTACATATTATTTATTCCCGAAAAAGTTTTGATCAATTTGCAAAATAAAGTCTTCGAGTATTTAAAATTTTGTAGTTCTACTTTCACTCATCATTTTGTTTGTATAAAAGTATAATTAAAAGCAATGTAATAGTCTGTATATTATTTGCAACGAGCATCTTTACTGATTTTGCAAATTTGTTAGTAATTTTTTAAATGTGAAAAAATGGAATCGTTTATAAAAAGTTACAAGTTTTTTATTAAATAATAAATTAATAAGAACAAAAATTAAAAAATTGGCTAAAACAGATCACTTTTAAATTTAGTTAAATATCATTTTTTTTAATTGCCAAGCATATTTTTACTCAAGCCTCTGTTATTTTTACCCAGGATGGGGTTCTGGATATTTCCTTCCTATAATTGAATTTTTCGTCCAAACATTGTAAAACGAAACGGTGAGTAATAGACGGTAATTTTCAATAACGAACAGCGAAAATAATATTGCTATATGGAATCTTCGGGATTGACTGTTCCAAAATTAGAAATTTTTACAATGTTTTTTTCTAAATTTGTAAATTAAAATGTTAATCGAATAGGAAAATACAGTATCTTATGTTGATAAGGAAGGTATTGAATTTGTCTCGCTAGCTAACTCAAAATTCCGCTGCTACCGAGATTAGTTACTTTATGTCGATAATGCTACAATCCAGCTTCCATCTATTGTTTGAAATTGTGTCTAAAAATAGGATAAAGAAGCTTTTTTCTATAATTATCAATTAGCACAATAAAAAATCGAAAGTGTAATAAATTGAAGCAGGTGTTTTTGTTTATGGATGACCTAAAAAAACATTGTTTTAGAATATGGAAAAAGTCTGCCTTTTTTAGTTACCAAA
>NC_046659.1:98838286-98914636 GCF_010883055.1 Belonocnema kinseyi | reverse complement strand
AATGTAGAGATCGCACCTTCGGGACAGGCTAAAAAAATATATTAAACTGAATAAAGTTATCATTTTCGAATGTAGGTCGGAAATTTTTTTTCTTTTGATTTTAACGGGTGCTGGTTTCGACTCGAAGTTTCCCACGAAAAATGCATGGGGAAACATCATTTTTTGAAGAAATAATATCAAATAATTTTGTATACACATTCCCACGAGTACCTGAAAACTGCCTTTCAAAAAAAAGGATTTACTTCTTCGTATAGAGGAATATTAATTAACACTAATTAATTACTTTTCAACTATTTAAATAAATGGAATTTCTTTAAATAATATTTTTGAAAATTCGTTTTTCTTCTAAAAATTATTGATATGGGTCTAGTGGAATATTGATCAAAATCGGTTCATTCAATTTCAATTATTTAAAGAAATGGAATTTGTTTGAATAATAAAAAAAATTTAATGATAAATGTTTATTCAATGACATATCTATCAACATTGTTTAATTAGTTTTTAATTGTTTAAAAAAATTCATTTTGTTAAAATAATTCAAAAATTTTTGTTTGATATACAAGTTATTACTTTTAATCTAGTGGAATATTTCACAACATTGGTTAATTATTTCTTAATTGAGTAAAGAATTTTTTTTCGATCACGGGTCAAATGCTTCTCAACGACTGACTGCTCTGCAGTCTAAAGGAAGAATTTGAAACCATATGTGAGACATCGAACTATATGACCAGAGCTTAAGAGACCGTCCATTTTTCAAACTTCTTCAAAAAATTTATCGATGAAAAAATTTGTTGTGGGTACTTTTGATCCAGTGTGTTCATTAGGGTGGCTCAAAAAGACTTTTTTCTAGAGGCCAACGATCCCCCTAATTTCATTCCAAATACGAAAAAAGAAATTCCCTAATATGGGGGCCTGTAGAGAATTATCCATCGAAGAATTTCATCTATCAGACATATGGATTTAACACCCCTAACGCACCCCCACGAGTACCTGAAAACTGCCCTCAAGACAAAAAATGTCAATTCTTCATGATATCGACATTTTAAGCTCTTTATTATGGTCCTTTTTACTTAAAATCATTAATATTGGTCTAATGGAATATTTATTATCATTGGTTAATTAATTTTTAATTATTTAAACAAATGGAATTTGTTTACATTTTTTGTCTGAACATTTTTTCCCTTAAAATTATTACTATTAGTCTAGTGGAATATTTAATTAAATTGGTTCACTAATTTGTAATTGTTTAAACAAATGGAATTTGTTTAAATTATTATTATTACACCATTAAACCATTTCCCTTTCGAAAAAATTGTCTGAGCATATTGCATTTGTTTAAATAATAAGAGATTAATTAACCAATGTTAATAAATATTCTACTAGACTGATAGTAATCATTTTTAGGGGGAAAAACGAGATTTTGGAAAAAAAAAATATTTAAAGAAATTCCATTTGTTTAAATAATTTAAAATTAATAAACAAATGATAATAAATATTCCACTAGACCAATATTAATAATTTTAAGTAAAAAAGTACGAGAATATAGTGTTCAAAAGGCCGTTTGCATGAAATTTTGACATTTTTGGTTTTAAGGGTAGTTTTCAGGTATTCATGGGGGTATCTTAGGGGTGTCAAACCCATATGTCTGATAGATAACATTCTTCTTTGGGTAATTCTCTACAGGCCCCCATACTTTCCCGTCACATTTTTTTAAACTCTAAAAAATTATTCTAAAAACTCAAAAATGTGATTTTTCCCCATGCATTTTACATGGGAAACTTCCTGTCAAAACCGGCACCAGTTTAAATAAAAAAATAAAAAAACTAGGAAATTTCTTTTTTTGGATTTGAAATAAAATGGGGGGGGGGGGGATCGTTGCCCTCTAGCATGCAGAAAAATTTAGCTGTATATTTTTCGACCACCCTAGTGTTCATCGAAGGTTATTATCATTAAGTGGCATAAATTTACTTTAGAATATTTTCCAGTTGTTGAAACAATACATTATTATTTATTTTTAAGTAATAATCGAGGTTGCATATTTATTAATTTTATATTTACACCTTATCTTCATTATTTAATAAATCCTTATTTGTTTAAAAATATTTAATTTGTTTGCTTTTTTCTTATATAATCTTAATCTATATTGTCAATCACTGTGTGTCACGACATAATGTTGTTTTTATGCTGTCTGGACATGTTTTCCTATACTCTTTAACCAAATGCAAAAAAATTGTTTTTGATCCTGCTTTCCTGTTAATATATTGTTAACTTATTAATTGTTCAGATAATTATAAATTAATTAACCAATATTGATCAACATTTCACTAAGCCAACAATAATAATTTTTTTTTTTATTCCCGGAAAAAATTATTTAAACAAATGGAATTTGTTTAAGCAATTGTAAATTAATTAAAAAATTTTGGTAAACGTTCCACTAAAGAAATAGCAATGATTTATAATAGAAAGAGAGAAATCTTACCGAAAAAATTTGGAAACAAATTCCATTGGTTTAAGTGATTGAAAATTATAAATATTCCACTAAATTAATTAAAATAATTGGGTTAAAAATTAATCTCATCCTGCAGAAATTTTTTTTTGTCTCAAATTTAAATATTTTGTTGAAAATGTATTATAATTCGACTAGAAATCTTATAAATTTAGAGCGTTTCATATTGAATTTAATATGGTATCTGCATTGAGTTACATTAAAAAATATAAAAAATAAATAGCTCAATACTTTATGGACCCACCACTCCTTGTTTTTTTAATAATAATTTGAAAGTCCTTGTTTAAATATTGTAAAAAATAAAAAAAATAAATTAAATAACTAAATAAAGATCAATGAATGTCAATGATTTTAAATATTATCTTATCTTTTTAAATAGAACGACTAGAAGTTTGATCAAATGTCGTCTTTTTTGAGATAAAAATATCTATTAAAAAAATGTATTTGCTTTGAGACTGTCATTCATATACCACTATATACCAGAAGTCAGTGCGTCGAAGCTGATACGTGATGACCCTTGTTCGACCTCATCTTTCTCGATAGTGGCCTCGAATATTACTGAGTAATATTACTGACGACCAAGCGAGTATTCTAATTCTATCCAATCGACTTTTATGGTTTTATGCAATTTCCAGATTTCTTTGTAGATTTTATTTTCTGAAAATTTTTATACTTTATCTTTTCATATGATCTTTTTCCATCTAGGGTAAAGATATTTCGCAAGGATAAATGATAATATAACAATTATTAGTTATTTACTAGGCACGGCCTATAATTATTATTCAATGACCAATTATTATAATAACAAGGAAAAATTTAGTTTTAAATTTGTGTTTACTTTAAAAAATTGTAATTGATTGATTGCTACTTAATTGTATTTTCTAAAATCCTCAGTTATAAGAAAAAACACTAAGAAAATAATTTTGTTTGAATGAAAAAGGTGGCAGATAAAAATAATTAAACGAAAGAATTTTAGTATTAGTTAATAAATTGCAAAAAATTAGCTAAAATGTCGAGATCAATAATCAATATTATGGATCAATAATAGAAAAAAACGGAAATAGGTTCATTTTTTCACAAAAATTGGAAAATTATCTCACAAAAATAAATACTTAAAAAATATATTTAGCAAGAATTTTACATAAAACTGCTGTTTTGCATTAATTTTTGGTATTTTCTGTGCAAAATGAAAGAGGATTGGGGTAATCGAAACTAAAGTTTATTGAGTGAAAATGATCCCTTCCACATTCCTGAAGACGTGACCATACATTAATTTACAAAAAGTTAATAATTTTGCTCATTGGCAAATTTATTTTTTAAAAGTGAATTTAATGCAGGTCATTTAAAATCCATTGATGGTAGTATGAACAGCTTTACATAAAGATTCAACATTAATTTTCACATATAGAAACGAAATTTTTTTACGAAATTTGTTTACATTTTTTTTGGTAAGACTTTAAGATAAAATAGAATACAGATCAACATTTTGATAAAGATTTAAAAGATAGGTGGATCAATTTTAAGCGTTTAATTTTTAATTGTTTAAGTTAGAAAATTTAACTTTTCAGTTGATCAAATAGGACTATTCCACTTTTCAATTATTTAACTTTGTACATTTCAATTAAAAATTGTTTACTTTCTGCTACATCTTTTTCCAATAAAAATTTATTAGGATGACTGATTTTATAATTTTGAACAAATGGTTTTCGAATGTGAACAAGCATACCAGCCAAGTTGCACCTTTTTGGTTAATACAATGGGACAAAAATTAAAATCTAAATCGAATATGATTCAGAGGACCCGTATTTGAGTTTCCTATGATTGATTAATTTTTTTTGTTTTTATTTTTGCTATGCCTTGAACATGCTTATATTAAATATTTACACGTACTGAATTACTTCCTTTTACATCAACACCGTTAAAAATCATTAAATGAAAAGTTTTTAATCTGATTATGAAGGAAAATAATAATATTCTCTTACTTGTTTCACTTTTTTCTACGAGTATTTTAATAAGTAACAAGTTTCACAAAAAACAGTTCTTGCTCCTTTGCGATATATTGCATGGTTCACGAATAAAATACAAAAATTATAAATTTTAAAAGAAAATGTTCTCGGGACCTTAAAAATGGTTTAGTCCACGTAAAGCTAATAGAAAGCCAATCTTTTATCAGCAGAATATTTTTAAAAATACTGAAAATATGTGAATGAAAAGGTGATGTTTTCGCGAAGATCTCTTTTTTTCGAATTTTGAAAACAAACAAAAAATTTTCTTTTTTCAACTCCGACCTTTTTCATTTTTATCTCGACATATCATGTTATCTTTCGTTGCTTCCGAGAAAAAGGAAAATTCCAAAATTAAATTTTACGAAAAAAAAATCTCCAGAATTTAACTAGAAATTTACAGAAACTGAAATTGTGAGTTTTTGATAAAAATCAATTTCTTATTTTTTCAACAAATCTCTGGAATGTTGGTTACACTCAGCTTTCCTTAAATGATTTGATGATTTTATAAAAAGGCCAGTAAAGCTCACCAGAATCAGACATTGAAGTGGGAATATCTGCGAAATTCCTTAAAAAATAATTAAATCTTTGAAAATCTCTAAAACCGCGGACAATCCGCAGAATTAGATAAAGCTCTTTAAAATCCATTGAAGTCATTAATACCTTTCTAAATTTCTTGAAATATTGCAAATTTACCCAAAAGTTTTCACTGAAATATATTCCTTTAAAAATGATAAAATCTTGCGAAGCCACTAAAATTTCGTAAATTAAACAAAATCGGATAAAAAGCTTCGATATCGCTCGAAATCTTTAATATATTTTTAAATTCCTTAAAATCCTTTAATATATCTTAAAAGCTTTGAAATTTCTTGAAATTGTTAAATTTTTAAATAAACACCTAAATTTTCATGCGATGAATATAAATGTTGTTTCAGTTATAGAATTGTCAAATCTTTAGTAAAAAATTCAATTTCAACAAAAAAAAAGAATTTTTAAGATAATAGATTTTCAAGCAAAGAAATTAATTTTTAATGAAAATAGTGATTCTTCAATCAAATTAAATTGAATTATAAACAAATTATTGAATTTGTAACTCAAAAGGTAAATTGTGTACCAAGAAAAGACAAATTTTCAACAAAATAAATAGATTTCCAACAACATTTTTACATTTTTAGCCAAACAGATGAATTAACAACCAAGGAGATTAAAGTTCTATCGAAAAGATAAGTTTTCGATTACAAATGGTATAGTTCAATTTTCAGTTAAGAAAATTAATTTCCAATAAAAAAACAATTAATTTTTCAATCAAAGAGATGATTTTTCAACTAAAAAGATTAATTTTCTACCAAATAAGAATAATTTTCAACAAAATAGATTCAGTTTCAACCAAAAATTTGAAATCTGCACTAAGAGGATTAATATGCTACCACAAAAAACAAAGTTTCAACGAAAAAGAAGAATTTTTAATGAAACAGTTAAATTTTTCAAAAAGGAAATTAATTTTTACCTAAAATAATAAAGGTACAACCTAAAAAATGAATTTTGAACCAAATATTTGAATGTTTAACCCAAAAGATGAATTTTTTACTCAAAAAGAACGAGTAATTTTAACAAAATAGATAAATTTTGAATTCATATTTAAATTTTGGACAAGAAAGGGGTTTTCAACTGAAATAATGAATAACCAGACAAAAAATAAATGTTGAATCAAGTATTTATACTTTTAACTATATTTCAACGTTAGGCCAATAACGTTTTTTTTTTTAAAGTAAGTGAGCAAAAGAAAATTAACAAACTATTGAGACTTTCCTTAAACCAAAAAGGTTTTATTTTGAAAAATGAATAAATCTTTATATCAGAAGAAAGATCCTAGGACCAACATAAAATGTACAGGATAATTTAAGCAAGAACTGATTTAAATTGCCGGTAAATTCTAGATCTTTCCGTTTTTCTTTCTAAGAGGTATTCATCTTGAAAAATAAGGGAAACCTCTAAAGTGTCAATTTCTATGTGAAATGGAATAAAATTATTATTTATGTGTGAATAATGCAATGAAAATAGAGAAAAGCAATTATTTTAAATTTATTGTCAGAATAATAAATAAAATTTTACATCATAGATCTGGATTTTTTCAGTTTATCATGCTAATAATTGTTAATTTTTTCTTATTGTTCAACTTTAAAAATTAAATTCTGAGATAAAAATAAAATAACAATAAAACTGGTAAATTAAATCTTATAGAAAATTCGGATGAAATTCAAATCGTCAAATTTAATTCTATTTTGATGAATATTTCATCTAGAAATACCTTTTGAAGAGAATAAAAAATTATCTTTAAATTATATACAACGATTTCAAATTATGTAAGATTTTCTGTAAAATATGTAGCAAAATGTTGGAAACGAAACAAAGTATTTTTCTACGGATAGGGTCATTTGTACAGTAAGAAAGTGAAATAAAAAAAATACATGAATGCAAAAATATAACTGATCTCTCTGACTCTTGAATTAAAATTTCAGATAATGTTTCCGTATATGATATAATTTTCGATGACCGACTGGTAGACTTTCCCAATCTGTAACAGTTGACTCGAACTCGTCATCTCGTTTAGTCGTGTCGCGCCAGTCCCACGAGTTTTGCTCAACTTGGTCAGCCCGCGAGACTGTAGCATAACCGGTGAGTCTTTGAATGGTGTTTATTATTATTATTTTTTCAAGACTCGGTTAATGGATAAATTTAACACTCTTTGAATTTGATCCATCTCTTGTGGCTCAGATCCTGAGGTTATTTCTCTTGAGCTTGTGAAAGGCAAAAGATGATCCTCATAAAAGAGACTACGCTGGCTAAAATGTTGGCAGTCAGATTCAGAGTTGACTTATAATTTACTGTTTTCTATCAAATTCAAGTGTATAAGAGGAATTGTGTCTTTTGTTCGATGAAATTTTGGCCTTAAAAGTGTTTCCGAGTGAGTGTTTTTAAGTAGATTAAAACAAATCATACCAGTCCTATAAATAATTAGAAATAAAGCTCTGATAATTATAATGAAATCAGTGCCAGCCTTTTTTATTGAAAATGTGATTTGAAATTTTAAAAGTTTTTCAAACTTCTAGAATTGGTTTCTTTGGAAAGACTGAAAAATCCCGAAAAATAAAATTCCCGGCAGTGTAAAAAGCCGGTGTATTAAAATTTCCGAATAGTAAAATTCCCGAACAATTTATAATATTACCGAATTGAAAAATGCACGAAAATTTATCATTTTACCGAATCTAAACGATTCCAAAAATTTTATTATCAATATTATTTAATTATTAAAAATATTTAAATGTTTAAAATCAGAAAATTTTCAGTTCGCATATTTTATAATTCGGCGATTTTCTGCCCGGATTTATTATTTGTGAATTTTCCAATTCAGGAATTTTAATATTTGGGAATTTTGTTTTTCGGTATTTTTTAGTCATCCCGTTTCTTTCAACGATATTGTGCTTGTTACTTATATTTTTGATATTTTTACAAAATACTAGCAGTATAATTCAAAATTAAGCGGACAACATAAAAATTCGAGCTCTGATATAACTATACAAAATTTGTAAAAATATTAATTAATTAAAGTATCAATAATCGGTATTAGGTATTTTGATTGTAAAAACACGAATTTAAACTCTTCAACGGCAAATCTGTCAATTTTTGATACTTTAAAAAACCAGAGTGAATTCTTTAAATTAACTCATTAGATTTTTGAATATTTTAAATTACACATGTTTTTAAATCTTCACTAAAAATCAGAAAGTTTTCAGATATTATATTAAAAACTAAAAACAAGAAAATTCTTTAGTTGAAAAGTTTAAAAATTTGTGTTTTAATCAATATTAATTATTTGTTAAATATCCAATAATGAAATATTTTTATAAAATAATTTTTTTAATATTTAAAGTTTCAAAAAATATACTTTGAATTTAAAATAAAAATAATTGTGTAAAAGTTACATTTTAAAAAAGAAATTAAAAAACACTTCCATCTTGAAAGAATAAAAAATTCCTGTTAAGCGTTCTCCGATCCTGATAAATTTTTTCAACAAACTTTGCAAGATTAAATTGAGCACTGATCAATTTCAAAATTTCTTTTCATTTTTCTAAATTAGAAATTCAATTTTTGAGAAATTTTCTTGTAACTTTTTAAATTCTATGCACTTTTTTCAATTAAAATTATTCAGAATTTTTGTTCAAGTATTGTTATTTTATATCCAAAAATTAATGTTTCAAACTTTAAACATAAAGAAAAAATTTTCTTCAATAAAATATTGTGTTTTTAATAAATAAATAATATTGATTAGGCAAAAGTTTTTTAATTGTTTCTATTCAGGAATCTTCTTGTTCGGATATTTCATAATTCGGAAAATTTATGTCGGGAATTTTCAAATTCGGTAATTTTCCTATTCGGGAATTTTACAGTGTCGGGAATTTAATTTTTTTGGGATTTTCCAGTGATTTCAAAAAATAATTTCAATTTTTAATGCCTAGTTATAAAATCTTTTCTTTTTTAAAGTTTGTATTTGATAAATTTACTCAATTTTTCATTGTCTTGAATTCAGTTTGGAAGAATTTAATTCAATATTTTTAATTAATCAATTTCATACCAATATTTTCGATTATTCTTTTAAAGCCAATGAACTCTAGTTTTAAATATTTAAAAACTAATCTTCCTTACGATTTCGCATTCAAAACTATAACGTTATATTAAAATGATAGAAATTCAAAAGATGATATTTAAATAGTGTTAATATTTCATATCACGTAATATTATCTAATAGTCAAACCAAATGGATAAATTTGTCATTTACCAAGCATGTTTTCAGTCCAAAGAAAAATCACTCCCTTTTATATCGCACAAGGTTAAAGAATTAAAAATTTTGTTGACTAATAAAGTTTGATCATTCTAAAAACCTTAAAATTATAGTTTTAAATTGCAGCCTTTAAAAATCCATTAATTCAAGCTTGAAGCGTTAAAAATTAGAAAAGTCCGAACTTCATTTAAAATTGAAGTACTCCTAAATCCAACAAATACACATTGGAATTATTTATTATATACATATTGTTTATTAATAATATTGAAGTATCATATTGCCAGGATAGAAAAATTTGCACAAAAAACATGCGAAAAGTGATCTCAAACATAGGAGCTTTAATGTCGACAAAATCAATTAATGATTATGATATGATATTATTAAAATCATAATTATGTAATAATAGTAGTAATTATTATTTACAAATTCCGATGATGATATATTGTTTGTTATTTTAACAATAATATGGCCAAGTTTCAAAGCAGTACTTATCACACATTTATTATCAGGGTATTTATAAATACATGAAAATTCATCCAAGAACAGAATGAGTTATCTCATGCCCTTTAGGTGGTGGTTGAATGAAGATAAAAAATGAATGTTGATAAAGTATATCATGGAAATAAAAATGAGTCAAGAATGATATAGAAGTATATTGACCTGGGAGCATTTACTACATTATTTTTCATTTATTTTTTCATTCAGTGTTTGAATCGTGATTACTACTTTGTTCTACATTTGTTATATAAATTTTAATATATACATATATACCAAACCTGGACTATAAGAAATTATCAAATGAAAAGTTTAAAAAATAACTATTTCTATTATTCGATTTTATTATTAGTATACTAGAAAATTTATCTCTGAACGTATTTATTTTTAGCAGAAAAAATAATTAGTTTATTAATAAAATGTATTGTTGGGATAAAGAAAATTATAAATGTCATTTACCTCTGTATGTGAAATCTACAATTGATGGGTGTATGAATGGCGGGAGTGTAATCATTGTCAAGCCCACATACGATGCATCTCCGGCTATTATTTCCTGTCTGTAATTTGTATCTCTCATTATATCAGAATCTCATTTCAGCTGCAAAACAATATGCAAAACTTAAGTGAATAATTTCCAATCATGCGCTACTTTAAGAGAAGGAGATTTTTTCGTAAACTATGAAGTAAAGCCACCTCTTAAGGAATAAGAGTAGTTACAGAAATTGAAATGAGTCTATAGAAATTCCATTAACAAAAAAGGAACAATAATTTTGCTCAAAAAGTAGGTCATAGCATTGAACCTGGAGATCTTTTGAAATACAAATTTTAGTCGAAGGACAGGATGTAACTATTTTCCTCGTTGGCAATGAAAAATAATTTGTTTAGAAATAGACTCTTTAAAATTCAAAAGGATAGCAATTAACTCTAAAGCAGTTATTATGTCGATTAGATTAGAGTACGCGAAATGTGTCATGATCATTTATTGAATAATCCAGTAGTTGTTATAATTTCATGCCATTATTCTTTGGATGTGGATAACCGTTAACGTTACATCATGAAAAAGTAACTAGTTATCGTTATCGCTACCGATTCAAAATATAACTTTTTTCGTTACTTTTTAGTTACTTTTGTATTTTAGAAATATAATTATATTTTACAAAGCTTTATTTATACATATATACCAAGAAGCAGTTATTATACTTTCTATTGCGAGTCGTAGGTTAGTTATGAACGGCATAATATTTCTAAAACATTCCTTGTTTTTCAAAATTTTCAATTATAGACTGTGTGAAATTTCTAATGTTACTGTATTATTCATTTAATCCCTATTTTGAATAGAGAAGTTGAACTTTTAACCAAATCGTTTAATCTTCAAATAAAAAAATAGTAGTTGAGTTTTAAATAAAATTTTTTAATTTTCAACCGAATAGAATATTTTTCTAAAGAAATTCCTCAATTTTGACCACAAAAAATTACATTTTTGAACCAAATATGTAATGAAGTTTTTAACTAAAAAGGTTTAATTCTTAATGAAAAATAGTTGTTTTACATTGAAAGAGATGAATTTCCAAGTCAAATTATAAATCTTTAATTAGAATAGGTAAATTTTCAACAAAAAAATTAATAAGAAAAAAAATACTTTTCAAAAAAATAGTTAATTTTCTAACCAAAGAGATGAATTTTCTACAGAAACGTTGACTCATCAATCAAACAGTTAAAGTTTCAACTAAAAAATATACATTTTTAAATAAATAAATTCTTGATTTGAATATACGAATTGTAAACAGACAATATAATAGGTTTTACAGGTATAACAAGATGAATTTCTAACCAAGAAAAAAATAATTGAATTTTCAGTTAGAAAAATTTATTTTTCATCAAAAAAAAAAATTCAAAGAATTTTTTAAATCGTCAGCGACGGAAATTAATTTTCAACTAAAGTGATAAATCGCAAACTAAAGAAATAAACTTTTAACAGAGAAGTTGTTCGATTCTTTAAACTAAACAATTACTTTGTCACAAAGTAATTCAATTTTTACCAAAGAAATATAAATTCCTATTAAAAAACATAATACTTGATATTTTAAACAAGACAGATTTTAATTCTGAATTTAAAACATGTCAACTCAACCGAAAAATGCGAATTTTAAACAAAAAATTTAAATCTTTAACCAGAGAGATGTATTTTAAAATATAATAAAGAAATCTTAAACTAAAAAAGAAAAATTTGTAATAGAGGAAAGATATTCAAATCAAGTCCAAAACTAAAATTATTTTATCAAGCAGTTATATTTTCAACTTAAAAAGTTAAATTTGCAACGAAAGATAACATAGTTAAATTTTATGTTAAAAAATTAATATTTTACAAAAATGAAACAAATTTTTAACGAAACAGTTCAATTTTCAACTATCGTCAAATATAAACTTTAAACCAAAAATGGAATAGTTAAATTTGCAGTTTAAAAACATAATTCAAAAAAACACAAATTTTAAACAAAATATTTCAATTTTTATAAATAAGAATGAATTTTTAGCAGCAGAATTTAATTTGCAACCAAGTCGTTCGGTTTGAACGAAATAATTGCTAATAGCTTGATAAAAAAACAATAAAATTTTCAAAAAAATAGCTAAATTTGTAAAGAAAGCGATTATTTTCCAACTGAAATTATCAATCCTTGACCAAAAAATGAATTTTTATCAAAATAGTTTCGACTTATGACGAAAGAAGATCCATTTTTGATCGAAAATATATTAGTTGATATTTTAACAAAACATATTGTAATTTCAAGTAAAAATATATTTAAATTAATTAAAAAAGACTGCTTTCAAGCAAAATTGTTGAACGCTTATCCAAAACACATTATTTTAAACCAAAAAGACGAATTCTCAACACAATAGTTGAATTTTCAGCCAAATATAATTTTTTTAAGACAAACTCTTAAGTATAATATATGTAAAAGTTTGAATCAAAGATGAAATTTTTAAGCAAAAAAGATTAATTTTTAACAAAAACTATTTGGATTTTTAATTGGAGATGCACTTTGAAAAGAAATTATGAGTCTTTAACTAGAATAGTTAAATTCCCATTAAAAAAATATAAATTTTAACAGAAAAGAGCGAATACTCAGCTCGACAAATTAATTCTGTTTTCTTTTTTTAAAAGTGTTTCTATAGTCTTTGAAAAAATTTAAATTCCAGGTTATAGCAAAAGCAATAAAATTGATAACCGTAAAGAAAGACAGCTGAACAACGTTTCGCAATTAACTAAAAAAGTAAAGGTTTTTAAACTTATTGTTATTGAAAAGAAATAACTAGTTGCGAATTCGTTACTCATTTACAAAAGGGTTTGAAATCAAATTTTTTGTAGTATTTTTCGAAAAAGCAGCAATATTAAGCAGGAACTTTATAACTACGCTTCTGATCACTTTATTCTTATTTTTAAATTAACAACTGGAGAAATGTTTTGTTTTTAATGGCGATGCAAATTCTGACCGCAGAAAGCTTGTAATTATTTAAGGGATTTAACTTATTTTATTATTCTTTTAATAGTTCCCTAAATTCTTCAACCCCTTGATCTCAAAACCTCATAATGATTAATTGTCTTATTTCTTATCCAAAATATATTTCACTTATTTTCGCAAGAAATGTTATTTGGCACGAGGTGGATGAATTGTTAACTGGTTAGGCTTCGGTATCAAAATGAATAAGCAAGTAAATACATGTTATCAATATGACCAATAAAATTATTCGTACTTTCTTTTGTCTATGATTGTTTATGATTTTCCTTTGACATCTAATTAAAAAGACTTAAAATATGAATATTCACTTCGCACCAGACTAGTACCATCTGCATAAATTTGCAACGCTTTTAAAAATTTTTAAATATAGAGAATGTAAACAAATGAATGACTAAAATAATTTACATGAAGGCATTGCTATCAATTAAATGAATGTTTCAGCTTGAATTTGGCATAAATATAATACTTTCTTCACTTGTTCATCATTTATGAATGTTATGACTTCAAAGCTTGTCTGTCCACCTCATAATGGTTTTACCTACTTAAAATTGAAGGAAAGTTCAAAACTAAATATAATTCTAAATTGAAAAACAGAGAAAGTAATATCATTGCTCTAATTCAAGATCTAAATAATTTTCCCAAATTCTGTCTTTCCTACTATAAATATAAGATTATAGAGAAGAGTATAAACAAATTGAATCGCGAATGAAACGCAAACATACATGCATTCGTATGATGATCTTGCAAGATCTCAAAAGCCGTTAGGCAAGCTTGGAAAAAGGTTTGACCCCGTTCCCAGAGCCTGTGCAAATTATTATCAGGTTGGGTATTCATACCACACAACAATTTGAGAGACAAGGGCATTCATCTTCTTGTATGTGTGATTTATTCTCTCATCAATGACGTTTATATATTTCCTATAGGCATTCATATTCATATATGTGAATATAAAAAATGGCATACGTATATTTAATGCATGGTGTAAGTGGATATTATATCTCTATGCTTTACAAGTATTTATTTCAAGTAGAAATGTAGACCCTGGTTAATGTGGACAGAGGAGTATCTAATTCTATTAGCAATGAATACTATTAAATCATATGATGATTTTAGCTATTAGTATACTCAAAATTGCTGCTTTGATGATTTATGATTTATGCTTTATGAATACATATCACAGGGTTCACATCACTTAAGTAGTTAAATCATAAGTAAAAAAATGGAATTTTTTCTAAAAGAAGAGGATTTTATTTATTATTAAAATAATGTATAGTAATACGAGCGATATTTATCCTTTATACACCTAGAATTATTTTTAGAAACGAACCAACGATATTGGTAAAATGCTTAAGGTAGGGAGTTGCAACAGAATTTATATTAAATATGATTATTAATAAATCACGTAAATAAATTGTTAAAACAAACATATTATGGAACTGAAATAGAAGTGTTGGAACTCTGAATATGACGCAAATAAAGTAAAATTAATTTTAAAAGAGAATTGAAATTTATAATTTATTTAACATTTTACATTACAATTAAACAAATCAAATTGTCAATTTCAAATTAAAATAAGCGAAATTAATAGCAAAAGTATTTTTTAAGTCGTATTTGTTTTTAAACCAAAATATTTACTTTAAATTTCGATTTTTTTAAAGCTAAAAACCAAAATTAATTATAAATTAGATATTTCACTGAGTAAGCTTAAAAGAAATAATTCATCCTATTTTATAACAGAATTTATTATTTTAAATAAATTTTAGCCTGTATTATTTAGGAATTCAACTTTTTATTAAAAACTCATATTTTTTAATGCATTTAACTGTTTTTATTTAAAAATTAAAATCCTTTTTGGTTGAAATATCAACTATAACATTTTTTCTTAGGGATTTATCTTTTTTCGTTAGAAATTCCAGAAGTTAGTTAAAAAAAATACAAAATTCGAAATTTATTTTTTGGTTAAGGATTGATTTTTTTTTAAATTCATGTTCTTAGTTAAAAATGTACCTATTTTGTTGAAAGTTTACATTTTTGGTTGAATTGCACTCTTTTCTATTGAACATTAAAATATTTTTTTCTTGAAATAGCAATTATAACATTTGTTCTTGAAAATTCATATTTCTTAGTTGAAATATTTTCTTTTTTCGAAATTTAATTACTTCGTTAAAAATGTAACTATTTTGTTGAAAGCTTGTCTTTTAAGGTAGAAAATTCGAATATCTTCACGCCTTATCTTTGCGCCTTTCAAAAAACATGTGTTTGTCATGGAAAAACAAAAGAAAGTTTAACGGATATTTGTGTCAAGTTTATACTGTGAAGTTAATTTTTGTTGCAGAGATTCTTTCGTCGGAAATCGATGTAAAGTTTATCTTCTGTTTTTTCTGCGTTGGTATAAAATTCAGCAAATTGTTTAAAAATAAAATATTTTGTCGAAAAGTAAACTGTTTTGAAGAAAAATGGTCTTTTTAGCACGAAAATTCAACAACTGAGTAACAAATACATATATTTAGTTGAAAATTTAAATATTTAGTGTAACATTAACCTTACAGTTCGAATTTCATATTTTCGAGTTAAAAATGAAACAGTTTTGTTTGAAATTCATCTTTATAGTTTGAAAATTAAAAAATTTAGTAACATTTTTTTCATTCTTGACTGAAAAACCTTCCTTGCTTGAAAATTCATATTTTTTCTTGAAAATTTAACTACTTTGTTTCAATTCTTCTTTTTTGTCTAATTCAACTATTATATTTTTCTTTGAGAATTTAGATTTTTTGTAAAAAATTGTCTTTTTCTTTGAAATTTAATGCCATTGTTTAAAATTCTTATTTTTGGTTTGAAAGTTTAACTATCATGGTAAAAAATTCAACTATTTGATTTAAAATTCATATGTTTGTTTCAAAATTAACGTTTTTGTTTAAATTAAGCTGTTTATCGTTTATTTGATTAATTGGATTTATTAATTATTTTCATGGTTGAAAGTTTATTTTTTCAAGTTGAAAAATTAACTATTTTATAGAACATTCGTCTTTTTGACATAAAAATTTAATAATTTGGTCACACTTTTTTTTCCTTCTTGACTAAAAAATCTTTCTTTGTTTGAAAATTCATCTTTGTTGTTTGAAATTTAAATACTTTATTAAAAATGCTTTTTTTAGTTAAAGATACATAGTTTTATTTGAGAACTGATATTTTTGGTAAATAATCATCATGTTTTTAATAAAATAATACTTTTTGTCACAGAATTTGCAAATTTTAAAGCGTTTGAATTTGAATTTAATATCAGTACCAAAATTAATTTGAATTAAAATAAATTATTTCCCTATTTTCGTGCAGAAGCTCCTTATTTTCTCTTTTTTTTAAATGTGTCTTTGCTGCGAAAGTACAGAATTGATTTATCTTTCGGGTTTAGTTTCCCAATTGAACTATTAGTGATTTCTATAATTCCTTCATTCCATAAAATACGCAAAAAAATCGTTTAGGAATTATTTCAAATGTTATCAGCAAAAAGAATCTTATTCAGAGCGTCTTGTTTTATGTTTCAAATCAGAGTTTATGATTCTCTAAAAATAAAACAAAACCTTGTTTAAAAATAACATAAAAGTAGAAGATTGGTTAAAAATTTGCAATTTTAGGTGTTCTATCGGACTTTTGAAATTTATAGAAGAAGAAGGGGGAAACGGGGACGATATCTCTAATATGACATCTTTTTAAATATTTATCATTATCGAATTAAATGTAAAAAGTATTAAAATTAAAAAAAAATTATTTACCCTAGAAGCAAAGAACCTTTCGAAAAATGTAAATAATTCGAAACCTTTAATGGATCCGCATTCCTAATTAGGAGTTTCCGGTAGCGACTAATTGACTACGGTTTTAAATTTAACATTTTATTTATTTATCAATCATCTATTTATTGAATATAATTTATACTTAGTCAGAATGGAAATGCATGACAGACTATGATACTCTGGTATACAATTTGTTTTATTCACTCGCTAATAGACACAATTTCAATTTTGTGTGATGTATGGAAGCAAAGCTTAAAAATTTTCAATCAGACTCGAAAATGTACAAAAATAATTAAAGAGTTTATGTCTAATCGGATTTTTCCCATTTACAAGGTCAGAAATGGACTTAGCAGATTAAAATAGTTAAAATGTTAAAGCCCTATTCAAACGCGTCATTTCGGTTCAGAAGAACATCGTTCAATCCGATTTCTTAAAATAAGCCGTTTCATTGAAAAAATGGTTTAATCTTTTTCTTTTTTCTGGGATCCTTATAATAAAATAATTTTTCTAACAGGTTAAAAAATGTTACGACTTATATTGGCGACGATCATCGTCGCCGCAGCTCAAGCCGGATGTCCAATGCGACCATCACCTGATCAATCTTCTTCACAACGACTTCCGGGTGACGGTGGATATCGTATTTTATTCAGTGGGGATTTTGAGAAATATATTCCAAATGCCCTCTACACAATTAGTTTAAGAGGTAAAATTAATCATATTTTATATTTATCAATTAATTACAATGGTACGAACTTAATAAAAGTCGAGAGACAAACTAAAAGTCCTAGAATTAGGGAATTGTTAAGCTGATATTCTGGAAACGACATTTAATATTTTTAAATATCCATTGCTTATGGATTTCCCTTTTTATTTATAACGAAAAACTGTAAAGGGGGGCTTATAAGAAATAAATAACCATTTTTGTGTGTCTATTTAAATTTGTTATGCATATCTGGAAAAGTAGTTGTTTTGAAAGGAACATGTTATATTAATGAGGCATAGAACTTCAGATATTTATTCAAGATAGTTTGTTTGATCACAAAATAGTTAGCTAAAGAAAATGAACGTATTTCTAACTTGTTGAAAAGAAAATTTCGAATTAATTAAAATCATGGCTTTCATTACATTTAATTCAAAATAAGTAAAATTAGTTTCTCCTTCAACCCATTTTTGAGATATAAATAAAAGTAAGTATTTACGAACATTAAAAATAGCAATAACTAATTTTCTTCCAATTTCATCAAAAAATCCTTTTACAGTTTTTCAGTAGGAACAAAAAATTGGTATCATTAGGAGTGCAAAGACAGAATTTCAAAATAAAATACTTGAATTCTGTATTTTATACACAATTTTATAAAAATAATACAATAATTTCCAGGTTCTCGAAATCACGAGAGGCTTCAACAATTTACACGTTTCACGCTCTCTATTGATTCTCAACATTCGCCAAATAACCCTGCTGCTCGAATTGGGTATTTCCAGTTATTCTCTGACTTGCTTGCTCAGTTTAATGAAGATTGTATCAATACAATATCAGAGGGAACTGACAACTCCAAAACAGAGGTGTTCAATAAAACAATTTGACGAATAAAACACATTTAAATTCTTAACTTTTTAAATTAGATGATAAATTACCACTTATTTCATTTATTTTTTCATACCCCAGTGTGCACAAAATTTGGTGACGTCTTTACGACAGCGTTATGACATCTTTACGGCAACTTCACGACATCCTATGTCCATGTCGTTAAGTCGTCTTTATGATATCGTAAATATGTCGTATGATCTGACGATGTCTTTACGATATCGTAAAGACGCTGTAACGACATGGACATAGGATGTCGTAAAGTTGTCGTAAAGGTGTCGTAACGATGTCGTAAATACGTTGACGCATTTTGTGCCCACTGGGTCATCATTAAAATTAAAATGGCACAGGTTCAAGTAATGTGGAAGGCGCCTGCATCAGGTTCTGGATGCATCGTGTTCACAGCCATGGTTCTAGAAGATCCTACTCATTGGTACGCTGAAGATGGAACGCTGATGAAAACATTTTGCGAAATGACTCCAGATGAAATCGAAAACTTAGACGAAAATAAATGCTGTGCTTGTGATGAAGCTAAGTACTCGGTAGGATTTTATCAATGTTTAAAAAAATAATACTTTAATTTGAAACACAGTAAATCCGAAGGTATTGTTTTTACTGCAACGGTACTCCATTTATACGAAAATCTTTATCAATATGAAGAAACAGAAGGCAAACAAATGATCTCAATTATTGGATCATTTTGCTTTCTAATAAACCTTGCAATAATACTTTTAACCGAGGCTCTACCTCCAGTTTTGTATGGAGGTAATGGTTCTGATAATACTAATGAGATTATTCTATTTTCTACAGTTGATTATGGAAGGTATCTGGTCAAACAAAACTCACCCCAAGGATTTCCCATTTTCAGTTTGGTTAACCCATTTCAGTGATCTGGTGGGAGCTTCCCATGAAACCAATTTTTCATTTTGGGGACGAGAGCATACCTCAACTGATGGTTTTCGACAACTTGCAGAATGGGGTTCAGCATCAGGTCTCGAAGCAGAATTAAAATCTCAGGCTCGTCACCTCAGAACCTACATTAAGGCTGCAGGACTCTGGTACCCCAATGTAAATACAAATACCAGTGCTAATTTCAGGTACTTTTCAATTCCTTATATTAATAATTTAGGCCTGAGATTGCGCAAATTCCCCACTTACTTTTCAGGAGTTTAAAATTACATTTTAAATTTTCCCAAGAGATTTCTATAGATTTTAAAAATATGAAGGACTATAAAGGAAATTAAAAGATATGAAAGGAACATAAAGGTTTTAACACATAAAATCTTAGAGATATTTTTTATCTGAAGTTGGACAAAATCATTATCTTTCTTTGAGAAAATAAAACGTTTTATATATCTACATACATATTTTTTGATAACCTCAAGCTCGAATTAATCAACTACTCTCATTCAATTTCTTAAATTTTTTTATTTGGTTCGTTTTTCATTTGTTTAGAGTTGATAAAAAACATCCTCTTCTGTCAGTTGCCTCCATGCTGGGACCATCTCCTGATTGGGTAGTAGGTGTTAGTAAGCTGAATCTTTGCCAAAAAGATTGTTCCTGGGCCAAAAGCATGATTATCGATTTATATCCTTGGGATGCTGGAACTGACAATGGTATCAGTTACATGTCCCCTAATTCTGAAACTAAGCCACGAGAAAAGATGAAGCCAATTACCACATCTTATCCTGAAGATCCTAGATCTCCATTTTATGATCCTAGTGGTAAACCGATGTTGCCACTAGCTAGGCTTTACTTAAATAGGGAGCAAGTTGTTCCAAAGAGTTGTGATGCGCAGGATATTCAACAACAAATTGCAGAATTTGAAGTTGCTGAGAATACTGAGGATACCACAAGACGTAAGTTTATTTTATTTTTTGATTTATTAACAAAAGATTCACTGGAAAAATGGTTACTTGCAAAAACTAGTTAGTTTGTAAGATATGGTACTGCTATTTAATTCGCAAAACAATTTCATTAGTTGCAGTGATTGTTAAGTTTGTACCAGAAACTAATAGCATGGTTTCCCTAACTAATAAAATAATAGTTCGAAATTAAATAGTTGGCCCTGATAACATTTTTAAAAGTATTTTACTGATTTGTCAGATGTTTGCTTTGAACTAATGAATTTTTTTGGTATGTTGAAAGCTGAGTGTCTTACAACAGAATATTCTCCCTGGACCACTTGTTCAGTAACTTGTGGCAAAGGTATCAGGATGAGAACCCGCGATTACAGAATGCCAGAAAAGGCAGCAATGATGGGCTGCAATAGACAACTAGTTTCGAAAGAAATGTGTCTCGCCCCCCTTGGAGATTGTCCGTGAGTCTCTTTATACACAAATCATTAAAAGACATCGTCATCATTGTCATCATTTGTATGAATAACATGTTTTAGAGACGATGCAGAAAATGAGGACAAGCCTTTCTCCATTAATGAATCTGAATGTGAAACTACAAACTGGAGTGATTGGTCCGAATGTTCATCATCTTGCGGACCTGGTTTGACGATGAGAACCCGGAGACTCATTAATCGTAATAATAGGAAAAAGTGCAATCACGTTCCACTGATAGAAAAGACAAAATGCATGAAATCAAGCTGTGCACCTGGAACTGAAGAAATCCTCGATCCCCAATGCCCTGTAATACAATTTTTATTACTTTTTACAAGCTTTTTATAGAAAAGGAGACTGGGAAATGTATAAGTAATGTTCTTTAGATTTGAAATCCACTCACCTCTTTTACAATTTATTTAAATGAAAAAGAAATTGTTTTTACATTAAAAAAATGTCTTCAGGTTTCAGAATGGTCAACTTGGTCTCCTTGCAGTGTGACCTGTGGAAAAGGGATAAAAATGAAGATGAGGTTATTATTAACTGCTGATCCATCGTTGAAAGAACAATGTTCTTCAAAAGTAGAGCTTTTGCAACAAACTTCCTGTTTGGAACAAGCTGATTGTACGTTCGACATGGCAACTGCCAAAGGTAAAGGAAATTAATTACTGACATAAATGCCAAAGAATAATAAAAACGGTAATTAAGGATGACCGAAATATTTTCAGTCGTCTGTATGGAAGATGTAGAAGTTGGTCCCTGCAGAGGAACTTTCCAACGCTGGGCTTTTGATACTCGTAAGCGGATGTGCATTCCTTTCACGTATGGAGGATGCAGAGGAAATAGGAATAATTTCCTGACTGCTGATGATTGCAATCAAACTTGTGATATTGTTAGTAAAAATTATAAATAATAAAATATCAAACTTTTTAGAAATTCTTAATTATTAGGTTCTCTTACAATTTAATTATAGGTAAGGGCCACACTTACTGGACAACCGCAGTCGCAGAATCAATATGGTCAGTTTCAAAGTCAATTCATTCCAAGACTTTCAGTGCCACAAAATCCTATACCTGTGGATTGCATGGTTTCACCTTGGTCTCCTTGGTCGCTTTGTAGCGTTTCCTGTGGTCCTGGCGTTGTCACAAGTTTCCGAATGATTAAGGTATTATGATTCATTTACAAGCTATTTTTTTATGACAGATCTTTTGCTCATTGGTCAATAGGGTGGACCGAAAACCTTGAATTTTAGAAACTACAGATTAAACTTGAATCAGTTAAAAGTAAATGATTTGAATAAAGTTTTGACTGCTTCAGATAATGAGGATTTGAGGTGTCACAAATCAGTCAAAAGTGACGTTTCAAATCAGTATATTTGACTCTAAAGCAAATTGTTTGAAAAAAAAAGAATTTCAAGAGAGTAGTTACATTTACAAATAAAACAATAATTCTTGTTCAAGTCGATTAATTTTACACACACAAAAAAAAAGATTTTTTTATTAAAAGGCGAAAATTTGCAATCAAATATTTGAATTTACTAACATAAAAATTAATTTTGAACATAGGAGTTTACATTTTAACTAAATGATAAAATTTTCAAAAGAAATGTTAAATTTTCAAATAACAGATAATCATTTAAATGTACAAAAAACAAATATTGAACAAAATATTTAGATTTCAAAGTAAACGGATGAATTTTCAACTGAAATGATGTATCATTAACCAAAATCATGAATATTTAACAAAGTAGTTGAATTTTCAAGAAAAAAAAGTTGCATTCATGATAACAAAATTAATAATTGGTACTTCAACTAATGAAAATTGCAATTTATATAAACTATAGTTAAATGTACCAAAATGATTAATTGTCAAACAAAATTTATTTTCGACCAATAAAGACAAGTTGACCTAACCATCAGCGTCCACTAACCGAATCAGTAATTATAAATTATCTAAACTATAACTTTAATTGATTAGGTCTATCATTTTGAATGAGATAATCAGTACATTTCATTCATTGATATAATATTTTTTATGTGATAACCAGTAACTTTAACTAATTAAATCAGCCATTATGATTGATCTGACCCGTCACATTCAATATGTGAATCATTCATTCATGGTTCATTTTAATTATTTACTGAAATGTGGGAATTTATGGATGTATTTGCATTAGAAAATAATTTTACTGTTTTATTTTAGCAGACAAATCAGTCACTTATACTAACTGGAAATAACTCATTTCAAATGAATGGCGTGAAAAAGTTAAATTAAAAAAAAAGTTTACACGAAAATAGTTCAATTTTAAACCAAGTGATAAAATATTTAGTAGAAAGAGGTAAATTCTCCATAAAATACGTATTAGTGTTTGTATCAACCAATTTTAATTTTATATTAAAAGCAGTTGATATTTCAACAACAAAACATCTATATTTCAAATAAAAAAAGTTAATTTCAATCAACGAGAGGAATTCACAACCAAAAGGACTTAATTTTCTACCAAGAAAGACAAATTTTTTTAAATGACTTGAAGTTTCAAACAAAGAATTGAATTTTCAACTAAAAAACACTAGTTTTGAACAAATAGTGTAATCTGAACAACAACAAAATCTATAACAAAATTTTTGAACTTTGAACGAATTAGTTGAAGTCTCAATACAAAAAGATGAGTTCCCAATAAAAAATGTATGAATTGGTATTTCAACCAAAAAAGATTTTTATTACGAATCTTTAACGAAGTAGTTCCATTTTCTACCAAGTGGTAAAATATTCAATAAAACAGGTAAATTTTTAATAAAATATGTAATGGTTAATATATCAGTCAACAAATATTTAAAAAAAGTAAAAACAAATGAAACTTCAACAACAAAAGTTATATGTTTTAAATGAAAAATTAGACGAATTTAACCATCGGGAAGAGTTTTCAACCAAAAAGCCTAATTTTCTACCAAGAAAGACAAACTTTTACAAACGACATACAATTTCAACCAAATAATTGAATTTTCAACTAAAAAAATACGCAACGAATTTTCATAAATAAAGTTTAATGCTTAAATCTATAGATTATTTTTACAGAAATCATAAATTAAAAAAAAAAAATTTGAAAAAGTATTTCAATTTTCACCAAAAAGATGAAATTTCAACCCAAAATATATTTTAATTTCATATAAAACACAGGTGATTTGGAAAAAAGACGATTTTCCAGCCTAGTAGTCGACTTCTCAACTAAAAAAAGATCGATTCTCAATTAAAGAAGGAAAGTGGAAGTTTCAGTTTAAAACAATTAATTTTCAAACAAAAAAGAACAAAAATAACGAATTTTAAACTAAGATGATTATAATCTAATTATCATAATGATGATATAATCAGTAAGGTTTACTGACCGAATCAGTAATTTGGAATGATGTTAACTGTCACTCACTCAATTAGGAACTGATTAAATCAATAATGTTGAATAAAATACACAGTACTTTCACTAAATACATAATCTATTTTAATTGATCTAATCCGTAACTCACTTTATTCAGCTATTTATTGTTAATTTGAAGTATTTGAATTTTCAACGAAATATTTTAATTTGCAACCAGTACAATGAACTTGCAACTAACATTATCAATTTTTAACAAAAAAGAAGACATTTAGCCAAGTAAAGAATGTTCGATGAAAAAAGTAAATTTTTAACAAAAAATGAATTAGTTTATTTTTCAAACAAAAAAGATTTTAATTTTAAATTTAAAAATTTTGTATTTAAACAGCAAAATATCTATATTTCAAATAAAAAACATTTTACTTGTGCCAAAAAAATGAATTTTTGACCAGAAACATTTACTTTCTCCTAAGAATAATAAATTTTTTTAAATTTCAAATTTTCAACTAAAAATTGAGATTTTGCGGTCCACACTGTTGGTCAACATATTTTACTGACTTCCTGATTCACCTTCTCATCTCACATAAATGAAATAGTTAATCATATATTTTTTTATTTACAGCGTCAACCTGAAAACGGTGGGGAGCCTTGTCCGAAAAAATTACAGAGAAGAGCTCGTTGCAATCTTCTTCCTTGCGATGAATAACAACAATAATATTATTCATCAATAAAAAATACAAGTCGTGAACCAATAGAGGCTAAGCAAAGAACTAGTATCTAAGCTGAAAAATGCATGTTTTCTACTCTTTTTTTAAGTTTTCAGAAAATAAAGAAAATCCATATTATACACCTCATTGATTATTTAAATTAAATAATAATGAAATATATGAACAAATAATAAATTGAATAGCCTTACAAAAAAAATAAAGAGCGATGAAGAGCGTTTTTTCATTTCCAGACTTTTATTAATATTGCATTTTTGGCAATATTTCATAATCCACTGACTTTGTTGACGAAATATATATGCAGTACAATATTTTTTTTATTAAAACTTATTGATGACCCGCACCAATCACATTATTTTCGGTTAGACTCGAAGCTTAAAACAACATTATAAAATATTTCTCGCTGATATAATAAAACAATCAACCCTCGATAACTGAACCAAATTTTTCTTATATCGAACGAATGACAATTATATTGTTTATTTCGCATATTATAATAAATTCTAGTATTAAAAAATATTGTTCACAATTTTCTGAAAAACATTAATTAAATACTTCTTGATAAGAAACATTTTGCGTTTAAGAGAAATATTATCACAATTATCAGACTAGCGTCGGAGAATTAAACGACTATAAGAATGGGTGCATTTTCCCTATTTCTTGTGAAAGGAACAATCATAAGTGGAATTTTTTGTCAGCTTTTCAAAAATTCTTTTTTTGTTTACATCCGTGTGTAAAATAAGAATTTCATTATATACATCTATAATCTTAATGGTTATAGTTTATGGCGCTGTTTGGGCCAGATAGAATGTAATTTCAATATAATTATTACTCACTGTTTTTTTATTTGTGGACCCAACAGCGTACTAGTGAAACTGCTGTATTTTAAGTGACAAATACTAATATTTTAATTTTCATTATTCACGATATCTAAAGTGCTGTACACAAAAAAAATACCAAGAGAAGAAAAGATCTATATGTTTATGTATATTCATTATTTTTAATGTATTATTTTTAAATTATGGTCATTTTTCATTAATAAATTAGGTTTTTTAAAATTATTTCGGGTAATAATCGTAAAATCAATTTTTGATTTAATTTCATATTATCTTCTGCTTGATATTTTTTCCCTGGATGTGTCAATTATTTGCGCATCTCTAATCAGTTATGCTACGTGTATAATAAGAAATTGGTCATGAGACATCATTTATCAACTTTGTTCTGGCAAGAAAACAGCAGTTTTCTAATTTTTTAACTTTGCATTTCATAAGTTCTCTTTCTCTCTCTATTTATTTTAAAAAAGATTTTATTTGGATTGAAAAGTAATTTTTAGGAAAAAAAAAACTTTTTAAATATTATATTATATGGATGATTCTTCATATTAAGGTTACCATTGGCAGGAACTTTTGCAGCATTATTTTGGTATATGTTTTATAATAAAAGCTATTAATTGCTGCTAGAATAAGAAATTTTGAATGTATATGAGCTATTTGATCCAAGATTTTTCAAATTCAAGTAGGCTAATCGCAAATTAAAAATTAAAAAATGGTTCCAATTTTATGAAAATTAGTATCTTCAGATTTTTAAGGTTCATCAATTCAAATCTAGCAATATAATTTCTAAATTAAAAACAACTGAATTTAAAAAAATGTTGTTTAAATATTTAAAATTGAAATTTTTTTGTTTTGGAATATGTGTAAATTGAAATTCTCAACTTTGGTCAAGAGTTTTATATTCTAAATCAACTCTTTAATTTTTATGATTTACTATTTCAATTTCTACGAAATTAAAAAGGCATAATTGAAAGAGTATGTAATTTCTAACGTTTTCTGGAAAAGCTTAATTTTTAAAATTTACAATTGAAAACTCTTTAATTTTAGCAATTTCTATTTTGAAACTATCGAATTTTTAAGATTTTCGATTGAAGATTCAGTAACTCGGAATGTTTAGTGTTCAAAATTTTGTAATTTTGGAGAATACAGCATAGAAAATAGAAAATGAGAAAATTTCGAATTCTTTTTGGAATAGTACAATTTGGAATATTCAAAATTTAAAAATATAAAAATGTGAACATCGAAAATAAAAATGCATTACATTTTAAAGATGTATAAATAAGAATTATAAAATGTTATCGAGAGTCAAGAGTATTCGTTTCTAAATCTTAAAAATTAAAGAACTTTTTAATAGAGATACATAATCATCAAAGTTAAAAAATTTTCATTGTAAATTTGTTGTAAAATTAAAAACTCGTTATATTGAAATATGCAAAATCTACAATCTACAATGTTGAAGAGTAAAAATTGAGAATTATTATGCTTTGAAAATGTAGAATTGAAAATTATACAATTTCCAATTCTTAAATTCTTTAGATTTATAATTACAGATTCATTAATTCGAAATATTTAAAGTTTAAAATCACATAATTTTGAATGTTATTTGGGAATATGGATTTAAGTTTGAAGACTTGAAAAATTTTTACTTGTCGAACTTAAAACTTGCATAACTTTTATTTGTTAATTTTTAAGATGAAAAGCTCGCTAATTTGCGAAAATTTACAATCGTCACTTCTAAAACTTAAATGGCTTACTATTGTAAATTATAAAATATAAAATAATTTAATTTTTACAATGTATAGTTTTCTTAAAGGTATGTAATTTTTAACGTTCTTTTAGAATAATTTATTTTTGAAGATTTACAATAGCAAGTTCTTCAATTTTAACGATTTGTTATACATAATTCTGAAATTTTTACGATTTACGATGGAAAATTCTCTAATTTTAAATATTTGCAATTCAAGAATCTTTAATATTTAATTTGTATAAAAGAGGATGTTACGATTTTTAATGTTCTGTTTTTGGAAAAGTTCATTTTTGTAGATTTAAAATTCAAATTATTAATTTCAAAAGATTTATAAATAACAATTCCTAAATTCTTTGAAGAGTGTAGAATGTTTAATTCTAAATCTTGTAAATTGAAGACAATTTAATTGTTATTCATCCCAATAACAGAATTCTCAGTTACAAAACTAAAAAAATGTTAAATTTTAAATTGTAAATGTTTATGATCGACAATTATTCAGGTTTCAATATTTACATTTTAAAGGTATGAAATTTTTTATGTTTTTTTGGAATAGTTCAATTTTGAAGATTTAAAAATAAAAATTCTACAGTTTTCAAAATTTTGAATTGATTAATCTTCAATATTTAATGTATATGATAGGTACAAAAGGATGAAATTTTAGATGCTTTGTTTTTGAAATATTCCAATTTTGAAGGTTTGACGTTATAAAATTGAAATTATCTTATGTTTATGTGTGAGAAATTAAAAAATATTTGTGAAAGAATAATATTTTTATTCACACAGTTTAAAAAAATATGGGCGAGAATCTCAATTTTGATCAATCTTGGTTTCAAAAATCTCTCTGAAACTTAGCAACTTGATAGTTAAAAAGAAGGAAAATTCTTTTTTTTATGTATTTAAGGTTTTTAAAATATATTTTAGGATTACGAACAATTCATATCACTATTATGCTTTTGGTCAATGTTATAAAAAAGAAAAAATTTTGCAACTAAAAAAAATGATTAATAAATATTCTCAAAGATATTACCCGGGGAAGCAAAAGTGACCTAGATATGGAGAAATACCCACATATTAAAATGAAGGAATTTCATATCTTGCGAAAGCTAAAAAGGTTTCAACCCTTGTAACAAAATATTTAAGAAATAAAAAATAAAGCATAAGAGTATAAAAGAAGATAGAGAGCATTACGAATGAGAATAATGAAATTGCAGAAAATAGAGCACTGAAAATAAAAGACTAGCAGAAATCCTGCCCCGGGGCTAATTTTATGGTAGAAATGTTGAAATTATGAGAAATATTGATTCATTTACCACTAGATGCAAAATCAGAACTTTATTCCAATTTCCGATTTTCGAACTTCGTAGGACAATGTATTCAGAATTGAACGAACAACATATACTATGATTTTTTGTTGTGTCTAATTTAGTAAGTATGATTTCTAGAGTAATCTAAGGTGAAATAGCAATAGTAATTAGAAAATTAAATAAATTAAAGCTAAACTGCTTGAAAGTAGGCCTATCGATTATAATTATCGCCTTAGAGTTTATTTCACTAACTGTTGGAGCTTTTGATTCGCTCTATTATCTTGCTATTTTCAACCGGTCCGAGTGAAGTTCTCTTTATGGCAGTAGCTGTAACTATATTGGTAGTTACTGTATAATTCATTATAACATTTGATTTATGGACTTTTATCGAATTGATGTAATCCTCATCAATTCTATTTTGAAAATTAAACTGAAATTAAACGGAATAACCATTTATTTCTGTATAATCTCGAAAAATACAAACTTATATAGAATTTTTAATAATATTACAATAATTCTGAAAAATTACAAAAATTCCCATGAAAAATAATTCTAAGAAGGTGCTTTATCTTTGATGTAATTCTATTGAACGTAAAACGAAAGGTCATGAAACCAAATGCATATCAAATTTTATGTTCAGAAAAAAACAATCATTTAAGGGCAATTTCGACTTTTTGCTTCCACACTGATCACTAGGGTGGTCCGAAAATGCATTACAAAATTTGTTTGCATGCTAGAGGGCAACAATCCCCCTAATTTTATTCTTAATTCGAAAAAAGAAATTCCCTAATTTTTATTTTATTTTTTATTTTAACAGGTGACGGAATTGATTTGAAGTTTCCCATGTAAAATGCATGGGGAAAGATCACTTTTTTGTCAGAATAATTTATTATGGTTTAAAGAAATTTGACGGTTATTGGTTAATTAATTCTTAATTATTTAAACGAATCGAATTTGTTTAAATAATTTTTCTTTCGAAAATTCATTTTCACTCTAAAAATTATTACTATTAATCTAGTGAAATATTTATTAACGTTGGTTCATTAATTCTTAATTGTTTAAAGAAATGGAATATGTTAAAATAATTTTTTTTTAATATTTGTTTTTCCTTAAAATTTTTAACTATTTTTTTACTGGAATATACATTTACATTAGTTCATTAATTTTTTTTAAACAATTGAAAATTGTTTAAATAATTTTTTGGTTAAAAATAATTAATATTTCTTTAATGTATTATTTATCAAAATTGTTTGATTAATTTTACTTCTTTTTAAATAAAAATTATTACTATTGGTCTAGTGGAATATTTAACAACGTTGGTTAATAATTTTTAATTATTTAAACAAATCCCATTTGTGGAAAAATGTTTCTTTTTTCAAAGTCTCGCTGAATTGGCAGTTTTTTCTCATTAAGTGACACAAATTTATATATGCCATTAACGATAACAAAAAGCCAGTTTGACGAATTTTTACAAAGAAAAAAACCTTTCAAACAAACGGATTTTCTTTACATAATGAAAAATGAATGAACTAACATTGATAAATATTGCACTAGACCCATAGTAATAATTTTAATTTAAAAAAATTCGGAACGTAATCATTTAATCAAATTCCATTTGTTTGAATAATTGAAAATTAATGAACTAATGTTAATAAATATTCCACTTGACCAATAGTAATAATTCTTAGGAAAAACCCGAATTTTAGCAGAAAAAACATTTTAATAAATTCCATTTGTTTAAACAATTAAAAATAAGTCAAATAATGTTATTAAATATTCCACTAGACCAATAGTAATAATTTTAAGATGGAAAAAAGAAAAGATTTTGAAAAAAAAATATTTAAACAAATTCCATTTGTTTAGATAATTAAAAATAATTGAGAAATGATAACAAATATTCCATTAGACCAATATTAATAGTATTAAGTAAAACAAGACCAGAATACAGTGCTTGAAAGGTTGATTTCATAAAGAATTGGCATTTTTTGTTTCAAGGGTAGATTTCATGTACTCGTAGGGGTGCGTTAGGGGTGTCAAACCCATATATCTGATGCATAAAATTGTTTATTGGATAATCCTCTACAAGCCTCTCTATTTCCTCTTCACATTTTATAAACCCTAATAAAGTATTCCAAAAACTCAAAAAAGTAATTTTTCACCATGCATTTTACATGGGAAACTTCAAGTCAAAACGGAAACCTGTTAAAATAAATTAGAAAAAAATAGGGAACTTATTTTTTCGGATTTGGAATGAACTGGAGGGATCATTGCCCCCTGAAAAAGCGTTTTTGAGCCCCCTTATTGATCACGGTAATCCAAAATTAAATTTAAGTTGTTTCTGGATTTAAAAAAAAATAGAATTTGTATTATGGAAATTTGTCTACCAAAGTGATTAAACTATTTTATATCCATGATATAGTACTTGATATGCCGAATTGACAAATTATTTAAAAATAATCACAATTCAATCCATTTATCGAAATTAAAAAAAACACACACAAATAACATAGCACATATAGTTATTATAGTAGTTAACAAAAATGTACTTTTAATTTTAAAATTGCACTCTTTTAATTTGTTTTTCTTAGGCAAAAATGGTCCCTGATTATTTGCAGTATTAACAAATTTTTAAACCTTGCGGGCGTCTATTTTATAAAAAAATTAAAATAGCTATTTTATTTACATAAAGTTTTTCAGATTTTAAAAATGGTATTGAAATGCCGCTCAATATCATTTCCATCCTATATTTGTATGAATGCCATTTTTTAATAAAAATTTCATTCAATTTTTTTTTAAAGAAAATTATATTTAGAGATCTTGCAAGTTTCATAATGTTTAAGACGTATTTTTCATAATAAAAAAGTCCTTTTTGTACATTTTATTTAAAAACTTTCGTATTGGCTGTTTATTTATTTTTATAATAGGCCAATACATATGAATCAAAAATTACTGTTTGAATTTCATCTCCATAAGTTTGTTTAATAGGGTGACAAAAAACCTCCACAAGTAAAAAATTGCGTACGCTTAGTACATATTGCTTCTAATACATACAATATTAATTTATACTTTTATAATAATTAGATGTTTGACTAAACTGTGTGAACAATTTTGTTATTATGCATAGACATTTTTTATTGCAGAAAAAGAAAAGGCAATATTATTTAAAATGTAATAAAAATAATTGTTTAAATAATTTATAAGTATCTTCAACAATATTCTCTGAGAACAATGCTAGGAAGTTACATCTTTTCAAAAAGAAATTGCGGTCTTTTCTAAAATGTTCCACCTTTTGTCCACTTTTCGGTTAGAGGAAGGTAATGATTAATTAAATTTGATAAACATAATTTTTTGAGAAATTTATTATTATTTTTGATAATATGTTATTGCCAAGTTATTATTGTTTCCAACTATCTTCTCCTATAATAATGCTAGACAATTTAGTTTTTTTAAATTTCTACCTTTTTCTCCGCTTTTCACATAGTGAGATAATACTTTTTGCACGTGAAAATATAATTTTTTAAACAATCTATCATTGTTTACAACTATCTTCTCTTAGAGTAATGGTAGAAAGTTACGGTCTGCTCTGAAATTTTCAGCTTTTCTTTTCTTTCTTAAAATTAATAATTTAAACAAAAATTAAAAATAATTATATTAAAAGTAGTATTCAATTTATTTTTAAACTAATTTTTTCTCATTCTTAAAATTAATAATTTAAACAAAAAAGCCATCCTGTACAGGGATAAGAACAAACGATGAAATATTTAGGAGTAGGTGGAAGGAGTGGTTCTGTAAATAAACTAAAAATTTGTTTTTGAATTACAACACGAAGTTTATTTGTAAAATATAAAAAAAATTGAATTGCACATTTACAATAAGCCCCCCCCCCTTCCCTACCCTTCCCTAGAATTAAAAAAATATATTTCAGAAAAAAAATTTACAAAAGAAAGAGATTGATTAAAAAAATTATTCTTTTCGATGCTTATTCATTATTTGTTTATAACTTAATAACCAAAGAAAACTAGGAAATTGCAAAAGAAAACCGCACATTTTTAGCATCGATTTGAGAGAAGATAGTTATAAATAATAATACATTATTTAAACAAATCCCTTATTAGTGTGGATTAATTATTACGTTTTTTTATATTAAAAAGAGATAACAAGTGTAAAAGTTTAAGAAAAAGAATTAAACATAAGTTTTTAAGAATAAGAGTAATTTATTTAAACAATTTATTTTAACAACCAATTATCAGTAAAAAGTAATATTTTATATAATAGAAACCATTTGTAATAAATCAAAATGCAAAAAAATAATAATTAACATTAAAAACTCGCAAACCCCGATCTTTCGCTTATGGGGTTTTTGGAACCCTGTGAACAGTCATTGGGGTGATATTTAAAAAATAATTTTTGATTCGTGCCACGGGAAATTTTTGAATAAATCTTAAGCCTCAACTTTTTATACACCTATATTGATGATACTTCATAAAATTTACAGAAATATTTTTTCTTATAAGAAATACGTACCTCTATTATAATTTCTTTCATACAAAAAAATAGAAATTTACTTTTTTGCTGATTAAAAAAAAATGGGTGGGTCAAGCATGATAATTAAAAGTCAAACTAATGCATTTTTGGGCCATCATCATGGACATTTGGGTGCCAAAAAAAGTTAAATTTTGATTTTGTTAACGCTACCCCCTAAATTTCTTGCTTTTACTGAAAAAATAGTGCCATAAATTTTATTTTATTTTTAAAAAACTGCTTAGAGACTCTGCTGAACCTGTTTAGGTCTAAAAGTAAATATTCTTATGGTTTTAATTTTTTTTCTAAATAGAAATTTTAGGCTAAAAAATTCTTTTATATGCAAAAAGTATTTGTTATTTATGAAGGAATACACGCTATATTTTATCAAATCAAAAATTTATTCAAAGACACAATCGGTCTTCGAATACGAAAATCTGAAATTTCATTATGTACCAGGCGCGTAAAGTCGTGGGCGAGCAAAATAGGAGCCAAAGCCGAGTTTATCTCTGTTACAAAACTACAAATACTCATTCACCTGCCTCCCATATATGGAAAACATTAAGGGCATGTGCCACGTATCCAATTCCTACTTTACTGACCTTTTTGTGGGTCATACCAATTCCACAAGAAATGATAAATCAAACTGAAAGTTTCGGAAAATATAGAAAAGGAAGTAAGGGATTTTTGTGTACTAATCAATTTTCCCTGATGAAAAAAAATTCTAATATTTTTTTGTTGTAATTGTACTAATTTATTAGCCCACAATTCAATCTGATAATTAAAATAGCCATAAAAAGTCTTTTTAAGGCAGTATAAAACTTAGCCTATAAGGTGCCACTTCATGGAACCAGAAGAGGCATCAAAAGCCACTTTTTTTGCTTTTGCCGGAAACAGCAAATTTATAACAGTATTTTTTCACTTAAAGTAAGTAAACTTAGGTAGCGTTTGCAAAATAAAAAAACTATTTTTTGGCATCATAATATAAATAGATCGTAAAGAATGTTTAAATAATAATTATCAATATAAAAGAGAGCAAAATGACTAGAACTGCACCAGACCGGAGAATAGTTTTTGTAATTTCATGGACAGCGCAGCCTCGAAGCACGTTGTCACGAAGGCATCATTGTGCGTCTACCGATGAGGAGGTTCGATTTACCCCATCCCTTAACTTTCTCACCATTTTCGTGGTCGTAGAGTCAATCGGACAATCCGATTACTGATTACTGATTACCTACTGGAGCGTCCTGATGGTTTCATGCCTGCGTTCTGTCATCAAAGCCAACCGGATGTTGTGTCGTGACCAGCGATTGGATCGATGCCTGGCAAAATCCTCTGCAGTTGTGTTGCTGAACCATTCTTTTTGAGTGCCGTTGATAGCATACCGGAAGTGGCAACACTCTCTTCAGTTGTTGATGGCGTCAATGGAACCGTGCTGACTGACATACCTGAAATGTCATCCACCAGTTCGTAGGCTTATTCGAAATATGAGGAAGAATATAAAATTACGTTAGTGCAGCAAACGATAATGCAGTTGTTTAGAAAAAGATGAGGGGTTTGTTTAGTTATTGCCTGAGACAGGATTGTGTAATCAAAAATGTATGTAGAAAGCGAGATAAAATTTCAGGCCTCACAGTCCCTATAGGATATAAAATAGGTAAAGGTACTAGGGTGTGTCGAAAAACAAATTTTGAATTCATATTTGGAGCTATGAGAAAAGGTATTGGGACCCTATAAAAAGTATAAATTATTTGGTACCGATTGAATAAGACCTTCTGAGAAGGCGTTATGAAAATGTGTTTGAAAATTTATCATTTTCACAGGTTTTATATTATTGTGTGTTTCAATTTTTTAGTGTTTTTCGGGGTCTTCCTCGTCTCCGATAATTCTAACAGTTCTTTAATGAATGCAATCTTGGAAATAATTTATATTTAGTAGACCCCTGCTTTCAAAAAATATTTTAAAATTCTACAGCAAATTTATAAATGTATGCTCAGTAAATGTTTGAAGAACTGAGTTTTGTGTTGTGTCAAATTATCTGTTTTCAGTCACGTAAGAATTTGTTTTCTAGTTTATTTTTATAAGTAGAAAAGCCTCAAGTGTCTAAAATAATTTTCCTGGCGTTTCTATAGATCTAAAAAATATTTTTTGAAAACAGGGGTCTCCTAAGCCTAAATCACTTTTTAGAGAACGTTCATTAAAGAACTGTTAGGACTTTTGAAGACGAGGAAGACCGCGAAGAATATAAAACAAAATTAAAACACAGTATAATCTTAAATATATGAAAATGATTTTTTTTAAACATATTTTCATAACACACGCTCAAAGGGCCTTAATCAATCGACACCAAAGAATCTACACTTTCTTAGGGTCCCAATACAATACTTTTTCACATAGTTTCAAATTATAATTCTAACATTTTTTTTACCCATCCTTTTACGTTTCGTGAGCTGGGGTGAATAAATTCTAAAGCTCTATAACCTTATGATGTGTTTTTCTTTTTTTAAGAATCCTTTGTAATGAGTATTCTCTTAAATCACAATACATACTTATTACTGCTTTAGCCGTGATAATGCTTATATTTCTTCTATAGTTTTATTTTATATTTAAGTAAAATAAAATTTATAAACAGTTAATGCATAATTGAATTCTTTTAAATTGTTTAAAATAAATTAAAGATTAAAAAAAATCCCGGTTTCATACAGAAAAACGTTTAAATTTTGAACTGATGAAGAGAACACATTAAATAATAAGTACATAAAAACTAAAAGTAGACAAAAAACGATTGATGCGCACTTAAAAATAAAAGAATGTCCTTTGAAATAAAAAAATTATATTCATAACAAAATATTTTCAGTAATTCTGAAAATGCTAAAAAAAATGAAAAATAAAAAAAAATTCCGGTATTTATGTTCTTCAAAGTTATATAAATAATCATATTGTTAATATATCAAAACTGCAAACATTTTAAATAATTAAATCATTCAAAATTTTAAAAATTCAACAGTTTGATACATTTTTGAAAAATTGAAATTTCTTCTTTGTAATTAAATTATATATATATTCAAGAATAATTTAAAAAGACCTTGCAGTTAAAAAACTGTAATATTAAAAAAAACTAGAAATATTATCAAAAAATTAAAACATATGAATATAAATATAGCTAATTAATTCATAAAAAACTGGAGATTGGAAAAAAAACCTGGTTATTTTGTTATTTACAGTTATATAAATGAAAGAATATTCTATAATAGTTTTTTTAATAACTTATAAAATAAAAAAATTTAAATAGTTTAAGAAAACGAACGTTAAAAAAACTAAAGAAAAAAAACTCCCAGTTTCTGTGTTCTTCATAATTATTTAAATAATTATTTTGAAAATAACCAAATAATTGTTAAATCACTATGCAAAAATGATCTCAATTTAAAAATGTAATATGGCTATATTTTTAAATTCGGAAAATATTTGCCTGCTAATTTATTTATTTAATTTGTTGCATAGTTAAGGTGAAATCATTTTGAACAATTTATGTTGAAAATCGTGTTATAATATTTAATTTTAGATTTTCTGAAACATGTAAACTTTAACTTTGAAATTGTTCAATCTATTTAAAATATTTATATTTGAAATTGTTTAATTTTGAGAAGCTGGAAAGAAAAATTAATTTTTTATTTAAATTTAGGCAATCAACTGCATATATGATACTTTATGGGCCAAATCCGGAAAATATGGTACTTTAAAAACGACAGCTAAATATAGGGCAACATAGGGGGTATAGGAACTGATCCATGAGGCCTGCAAGTTTACAAAATGTCTTTTTAGAACTTGCTGTTAATAACAACGAAAGTTATCTGCATCTTAAAATAAATTTCTTAATTAGTAGCAAAAAATAAATTTAAATAATTTGAACCGTCATTTAAGAGAGCTATCAGACTTATCAGTACAAAATGTAAGAAACAAATGTTAATTTTTGATGTCTTTAGGCAATTTATATGTATTTTTTTGTAATAGTTCTAAATTTCGATTTGTCATAATTTTTTCTGCATAATGTTTCTAGAAACCTATTTACCTCAGTTTTTGTCATGTTAAAAATAATTAATATTAAAAGAATTTTAAAATACAAAGAAACTTAACCCAAAAATTGTCACTTTTTGAAATTTTTACTAAAAAAAAAATAATTTTTCTCTCTTTGCTCCTGGAAAAAGCTTTATTTCTTCCAACAGATCATAATTAAATAAAGTTGATGTTAACAAAATTGGTAGAGTATTCAATTCACAATTTTTTTGTCCTGATAAGCTTGTTTGCATAAGAAAAGCTTTTACGAGAGAAAAAGCATTTTTAAACTTTTGTAATGACCACAACGACACGAAAAATCTCAATATGTTAGTAAAAATATTAAACAATGATGATTTTTTCATAATTTTGTTAAAAAATGTTTAGATTTTTATCATATTTCAGTATATCAGAAACCGAGGCAAATGGCATTCCAACAATAGTATGCTAAAAAAACCATGCCGAATGAAAATCTCCGTTACAAAAAGCGATAATTTTAAGTTATCGACAGATGTCAAAAACTGGGAAAAAATTTGCTCATTACTCTAATAGATTTCTTAAATGATTTTACAGCAATAATTTTGTATTATTTTCTCTTTACGAATAAAAAAAATCATCTAAAAATAAAGATCTATTCTTCTAGGGCTCAAACTGAATGATTTTACTTGTATTTTGTAAAAATCTAGAAGCGTCTTCACTTTTAAAGAAAAACTATTACTATTTCTTTGGAGCTCATTTACATATTATGTAAAGAAGCAAGTTATGGTTTATTAAAAATACACAATCCTGTTTCAGGTAGATGAAAGAAAAGCAGATTAAAAAAAAAATATTAATAAATAACAGCAGAATTGTTACGGGTACAAATTATTGCTTGCAAATTTAACTAGTGTTCATGCAGAGAAGTACTATTTTATGAATTCAATATTCAGCTAAAAAGTATTGTTCCTTTCTTTAGATTTATTAGAGTACATACAAATTTTAAATTCAAAAATTCATATTCATTATGAAATTATTCTAAATAATCTTTTCAAGTTAATACAGGTAACATTCTCTTTATTTACGGATTCTATGTTCTAATTAATTCTTTAGAAATGTTTTGTTAAACTGTCGCGCACAAGGGACTCAACCTAATTGGCTTTAAGATAATTAAACATTCCTGAATATACAGTAAGGTATACTCAGAGAAAAATACTATTTGAAAATGAATTGTTGCTGAAACAATTTGAAATTTATTATTATATAGTAGCTCATTTTAATTACAGTATTTCAATGGCACTTCTACTGGCTATTATTTTATGCGATGCATCAAAATTTAGAAAAGCTAATCGTAAGCCTTATAAAGTTAGTTTGTTAAAATTCATAAATTATTTGTAATATTTTAGAATAATAATAAAAAGTCTACTTCAAATTATTTGAGGTATATTAATTAAATTTAATTTTAAATAAATAATATTTAATTATTTACATATTATATATATAATATTTAATTCAATTCAATAAATAATAATTTAATTTAATTTTAAATTTAATTAATTAAGGTTAACTAATTGAGTATTAATTGAGGGACCGGGATATCAATTTTAAAAGTATGTGTACTCATAAGAAATTTATAGGCGTATCATTTTTTTTAATGTTTGAGCTATTCTGTTTTTGAAGTGGGACCGAAAAACTCATTTTTTTAACAATTTTTTTTACTTTAACTGGCTCTAATTCAGCCAGTTATTTATATTTGTTTGTTATATTTGTTGAATGAATTTCAAGCAAAAAGAAGCTCTTAGCTCAAAAGTTGTTTAGAAAGGTATAAATATGTTTTATACGGAAAAAAATTCAACGGAAGTCACCATTAAAAAATTATTAGGGTTTTATTTTGGCCGCGTGGTCTTTTTTTCGCATGTAAGTATTAGTCTAAATTTATTATATTACTCTTTTTTTTTACTTTGATCAAAATTAAAAAATTGAAAAATCCTCACAATAATCCTCATGATTTATAAAATGTCTGAGTTAAAAATTTATAACTTTTGCTTAAGCAAATATGTTAACTAGTTATTCATTCTAATAGTGAAAGAACATGATCAAGAATATTCTCTGCAAATTTTAGTAAAATGTTGCAAGAATTATCTAAACGAGAGCTATTCAAGTAAAAAAGGCTGCACAAATTTGTTTTCTAAAAACGAGGTGTTCCAGTAACTTTGAAAACGGCAAAAGAAAAGTCCATGAATTATGTAAGGATTATTTTTCAAAAGTCAGCCCCCCCCCCCCATATTGCAAGCATTCACAATATTTTAAAATCTTCCAAACCACCTTCCGTAAGATTTTATACTTTTTACTCGATATATTAAAAATATATTAATTATTCTCGCCGTGAACGATAGAAAAAGAGATTTCTAAATATTTGAAAAATGTCCAGGAATTTGAAAATATTTCATTTCATTTTAAGAGATTCTATGATATTTTAAGAGATACTGAAGGATTTCGACAAATTCAAGGTAGTTTACGGAACTAAAAAGATTTGCGCCAATTTTAATGCATTTTAAGATATTTTAAAACATTTCAAAATATTTTAAAGCAAGTCACCTTATTTAAAATTTTTCAAAAATTATATAATGCAATGCAAAAGTATCTTCACAAATTCTTCAGGATATTAGAACCTTTCCATGAGATTTTGGATATTTTAAGCGATTTAAAGGGATTTCAATAGATTGCAGAGGGTTTAAAAAGATTTGCAAATAATTCAAAAGATTTTCAAAGATTGTGAACGATTTCAAGAAATTTAACTTATTTCTGAAGCAATTAAAAGAATTTTGAAGGTTTTATGGGATTCTAATAGGATTTCTTAGATATAAAATGATAAAAGGCGATTTCATATGATTTCAAAAGCTTTCTAATGATTTGAAGGGATTTCATGCGATACTGAAGAATTTTACGCATTTTGAGGATGTCAGGGGATTTTAATAGGATTTTTAATGATTTTAAAGTATTTGAATGGACTTCATCTGGCAACGAAGCATTTTAACGAATATTGATGGATACCATGGGCTTTTAATGGGATTTGTAACATTTTAAGAGATTCAAAGAGATTTCCGGAGATTTCAACAGATTTCAGAGGATTTAAGAAAATTTGCCAACAATTTAAAAGATTTGCAAAGATTCTAAAGGATTATAACAGATTTCACATGATACCGAAAAATTTTCATGAATTTTTAAGATTTTATGGGATTATAATTGGGATTTCCTTGTTTCCTTGACCTTCAGTGTTTAAGAAGATTTCATACGATTTCAAAAGATTTCAAAATATTTTAGAAGATTTCAAAAGATTTCAAGAGATTTCATGTGATACTTTAGAGCGATTTCACGAATTTTAAAGATGTCGGGGCATTTAATGTTATTTCGAAAATCTGAAGAGATTTAAAGGAATTTCATTAGATTTTTAGAGATTTTAAGGGTTTTCACGGATTTTGAGATTTCAAAGAATGTTCCCGGATTTGAAGAAATTTAAAGGGATTTAGATAATTTCATAAGATTTCAAAAAATCTTACAGAGGATTTCGTGAGATTTGAAAAAGTTAAACCAAATTTCAAAGGATTTCTGAATAAGATAGAGGTTTAAAAAAACACTTCGAGGAATTTCAATCAAATTTAAAAGATTTTAATATATTGTAAGGAATTTAAAGAGACTCAGAAAAATTCTTACAGATTCTTAAAGATTTTCATGAATAAGGATTTGTAAGATTTTTCGGATCTCCCCCCCCCCCCCCCCCCAAAGAAAAATCCTTATTATTTTCTTATTATTAATTATGATACGCTTCTAGAAGTGGCAACTTTTTTTATAAAGAGAAAAAAAGGATGCGTAATTCAATTTCCTATGGGAATAATTATTCACTTTTGAAATTAACATTCACTACTTGGTTTTATAGGCAAAATTTATTATGAATTTTATAGGTGGCTGTAGAATCCAGTCCCTCAATGAAATTTTGCATAGGGTAAACAGAAAATATAATTAGATAAAAGCGTTTCTGGACGTGAAAATATAAAAAAGCACCGAAATTTTAGAAAATTAATTCAACACGTTAAAGGCGAAAGCTGTGCGAAGGTCAGTAATTCAGATATAAAAATCTAGGTACGTTTCCAAAAAGTTCAAAAAAGAATATTTACTTGATATCTTACTTAGCTTAGCGGTTTCTTTGGCATCACCGTTGCAAGTCTCCAAAGTGTCTTTAGCGTAAATTAATATAAACTAAGTTATTCATATTTTTTACTTCCTTTTTTTATTACTTTTTTTTAACTTTTAGAAAATATTGATCTGAGATGCAAATTTTGTGCATAAAAATGATAGATCTCATCGAAACACGTACTTTTTAAATACTTCCATTGCCTAAATCTAATATTGTTCGAGAGAAAAAAATCAAATTCAAATTAAAAAAACATTAAATTTGGTGAAATAATAATTAATATTTAAAGTTGGACCTTAAGAAGGGATGAGAGGTATGTGGGAAAAAATCGAGGATCTTGGAACTCCTTTCAAATTTACAAGGTTCCTGATTTAACTGCTAAAACTTTTTTGTACAAAATTAACATCTTAAAACAATATTTTTTCCGATTATTGAAGAGAAAATATGCTCCTAAACAAAAGACGCTAATAACTTAATTTACACTAATCGGTGTATCAAGTCAATATTCTTGAGTGACATTTTAGAAAGTATACCCACAAATCTCTATTCTTTAATGCCCTATACAATTTTTCCACTAGGTTTTCTAGAATAGAAATTTGACAAACCCAAGAATGTTACAGACCTTGGTCATTTGGACTGATGGATTCTGCAGCATCCAAACTCGGTTGCTGGCTCTGAGTGACTTCGTGACATCGAGGTGAAACCGACTGCAAAACAAGCTCAGGACTTCGAGTAGGAACACTGCTTGCTCTCTGCAGTTGCAATTTTGACATTCTAGATGCCAAGACCGAAGCAATTGGTTGCACAACATTTTCCACGGGATTAACAGTACTTGCCACTGAAGGGTTTGAGGCTCTCGAAGCTGAAAATTTTTTTCGTTTTTTTTTCAAAGCTGCTAGGGCAGGGCCAAGGCCTTGGCCGAACACGTTTTGGCTTTCTGGTTGATTCGAATGCTGAATATGGTGAGGATGATGGGGATGAGAATCCTGAGATGGAACGTCCAAAGAAGATTTGGAATCTGATGAACCCTCTGATCGAGATCCTCCATCATCAGAACCTGGAGAATATACCGAATCCTCCGAACGTGATCTTCCTGCAGGGATAAATCATTTTATTGCAAAATAGTTTAGAGAAATTTAATGTTGGATCTTGAAAGCTTAAGAAAGAAGGGTGGTCATATGAACTTAACAAAATTCCAGGCTATTTATAATATATATAATTAAGCAACACAACTAGGTTAAGGTTTTTTAACATTCTTGGAATATTCTAATAAAGTCGATATGAGCAAAACTCTCGAAGTTATTGTCTAGTTAGTCTCCTGTTCTCTAGCACTAAAGTACTGACAGCTGCAGGCTTCTAAAACTTTAAAAGCGTTTTTCTCAAAACTACCTTTTCAAAGTCCGTGTTCACTGTCATTTCGAAACTACTTTACCCATTCAATTAAAACTTGGTACACATTTTCTACATATAAAATACCTCCCTCCAACCTTTAGTTGAAAGTTTTTTTTAAATTAAGGGTGTTTTCCACTTCCAAAATGGTGGAATTTTTTGTGGAAAATAGCAGATTATACTTCAGATGACCACCAAAAATTTTTAAATGGAAAAAAAATAATCAGAGAACGTTGGAGGGAGGACTTGCGGCTTGTTTTTGAATATCGTCACCGGCTTGTTTTAAAATATTTTCAAATGAAAAAATTACAGAATATTGACAAGAGTATACTTAATAATGCACAAAAAGTTTAAATACATTTGCTTTTACGCTGCAACCTTTACCATAAGAAATCTTCCTTGATACGCTGACAGGGACACTTTAAGGAAAACTTTTTAAGATCCGGATAGTTGCTTTATTATATAAATTTTAAAAACAATGAAACATTTTGGAACTCTAAGGTAGAACTATTTTTCATTTTTAAAAAGACATTGAAATTTAAACCAAAGAAGATTAAATTTCAACAAGGAGAGTTAAATTTTCTAGCTTAAAGACAAATGTTTCAAAAAAATATTTGACTTTTAAACCCGGAAACAATAACTAATCATTTTCAACCACGAGCGATGATTTTTTAACAGAAGAACTACATTTTTGACTAAGTTTCTTAATTTTCAACCTACGTAGAAGAATCTTCAACCTAATGATCAAATTTTCTAACAAAAAATATTTAACTGAAACGAAACCTAGTTGCAATTTTTCAATAAACACGTTGAATTTTTAAGCCAATAGGTAGAATTTTTAAGAAGGAAAATTAAGTTCCAAGTAATAAATATGAATACTTAAAAAACATAAGAATGCTCGATAAACACATATTCATTTTAAAACAAAAATTTGTATTTTTAACTAAAAAAGATTACTATTCTGTTATTTATACCGAAAATTTATACGGAAAGTGACAAATTTAAAAAAAAATCCAACCAAAAATGGAATGTTAAATTTTTCGGTTAAAAAATGATTATCAAACAATAATAAAAAAAGAATCTAAAACGAAATGGTTTAATTTTTCAACCAGAGATGAATCTTCAAAATATAAAATAATTTTTTAACAAAGCAGTTTAACTTTCAGCTTCATAGATTAGTTTTCAATGAAGAAGAAGAATTTTCTTCTAAAAAGACGAGCGTTCAGTCATATAAATGAATTTTCAACCAAAAATTGAACAGTTATATTTTCAGTTAAAATATTTAATTTTCTACTAACAAAACAACGCTAAATTTTACCAAATCGGTTAAGTTTAGACAATAAAATCAATTGTAAATCAATTAATTCAACGTTTATCAAAACAGTTGTACTTTCAACCAAAAATATGATTCCTCAGTGGGAAATTTAATAGTTAAATTTTGAAAGAAAAACACTTTCGCAAAAATTTTAATAAAATAATTCGATTTTTAGCCGAATATTGGAATTTCTTAAACATAATACATAAATCCAAAAAAATGTAACAGTTAAAGTTTCAGTTAAAAAATTTATTTTCTACAAAAATGAGACATTTCACTAAATAGTTGAAGCTTAAGCCAATAAAATAAATCTTGAACAAATGAGTTCCAAGTTTATACAAGTAGCTGAAATTTCAATTATAAGATAAGAATTTTTAGTGCAAAATCGAATAGTTAAATTTTCAACTACAGACGATAAATATTTAACGTAAATTGTCATGGTTACATTTTCATTTAAGAAACTAAGTTTTAAAGAAAAAAACCATTGTTCCAAATTTTAAACAAGGAATTTAATTTTTGCCTAAAAAATTAAATCCCGAACAAAATAATTTAATTTTCAACTAAAATCTGGATTCTAAACAAAAAATATATTAGTAGTGGTAAACTTTTTAATTAGAAAACTATTACTATCCGAAAAGACAAACTTTCAACAAAGCAGTTTAATTTTCGACCAACGGAAATTAATTCTGAGCCAAAAATATATTGGTAAAACTGATAAAATTTTCAATCAAAAAGAGTCAAATTTCAAAGAAAAATAGTTGGTTTTTTCTTATTGATTTCTATTACTACAATTCGCATTTAAGCAAGAAAACGAGAAACAGGGGAATTTTTCTTAAAAACAAGCAAAAGGAGAGGAATTATTTTAAAAAGGGGGAAGTAAGGGAAATCGGTATAAAGTCATCCTTATGGCAAGTGGCACACACTTATGGCACTGCTGTAAAGCACGCTTTAATTATTAGTTATTATTTATATTTAAGGTGACTTATGTAATCAGGATAATTAGTATTTGAAAGAAAAAAATAACTTAGAAAACTTAAATATGAAACGATTTTTGATATTTCAACGGAGTTGTTGGTAAGACTAGGCATAATTCCAACATTTTGTTTTCATTACGCGAGACGATATTTCTCACAAAATTAAAAAACAATTCTAAAAAATTTCCGGATTTCCGGTCAGTGGCTACCTTGAAAAAATCTAAAATAATTGATGATGTCTTATAATTATTACCAATGAGTCTGGAGACTCTTCCAGCTTTAGCAGCTTCGATGATAGTCCCCCAGCGTCTTTTTCTAGATCCGGGTCTTGAGTCTCTGCTTGGTCTGACTCCAGTTCCAAGTCCTGGGACACTATTGGTGCTGGTGTGATGAGGATGCTTTTTAGCAGTGGTACCAGATCCAAAAATAGCACTGAGAGTACTTCCAAAAAGCTCGTGAGATTGTTCGTCACTTTGAGCTTGTTCTAGGGAAGCTACAAATTCTGAAACTGGTGGGAGAGGCCCACTTCCAGAGGGTTGTGAAGCGATATTGAAACCCTTCATCAGCCTTCGCTCCTTCTGACGATTCTTCTTGCCACCAGCACCTATGGACAACTCTTTCACGCTACCGTCTACAAGGCAAACAGAAACCAAGGGGAGAACTAAAGGAACTACAAAAAAACTGAAGAATAACAGAAATAAATTATAAACAAAATAAATTAGAGCGAGGCACCAAATAGTACCAAACACATGCACTGGAAAAAGATTCGTTTATTAAATGTGTGAGAGGAGGCTGAAATTAAAACACATAAGGAAATTTAAGTGCTCAACTACTTAATATATCTTTGGAAAAACTGCGAGATTTAAAACAAATTTTAATTTTGCGCCGAGTTCTATGCACTTATTCCTAATTGAATAAGACAATAAAAATGGAGAGAAAATTCCAAACATATTCTCAGTTAACTTCTCTGTTATAAAATAAAGAATCTATTAAAAATTTGGTTGGATTTTGAAAGTTTTTATGGAAATGCCCTGAAAATTGTATTCCAGACAATTAGGTGAAAAATTATTAAAAATCTCACCAGAATTTTTCGACAATTTCTAGATTTATACTTTTTCAAATTTCTCAATGATCTTTGAAATCTTTTTTTTTCACAATCTATGTAACTATGCGATGCGTAGCAGACATGCTCACTAATAAATACTCTTTGTTTTAGTATATTATAGAGATTTTCTTTAGACACACTTGAATTCATTGAATAAAATAAAATTCCTTCGAAGGCTCATTGAATTCCTTTCAAATATTTTGTGTTCTTTAGATTCTATATATTCTTTCTAGTTGTTTTAAACTCTTTTTACTTCCTTAACATTTTTTTATTACTGTATTTCTGTATTATTATTTCGGATTCCATGAATTTTCAGGATTTTTCTAAATTCTGAAATTCTGAAATAAGGCATGTTGAAAGGATGATTTTCGCTGATTTGCATTTTTTGTTTCTGAATTATCTTCATTCTTTAAATTCGTGGAATTCTCTAAATGATCTAACTTCATGGAACACTTTAAAAATCAGAGAATTGGAATTTTAGGAATTTAAATAAGATTAAAATCTAATTTAAAATTCTTTTTAACGTCCAATTCTTAAGTTAATGTATAGAATTCCTGAAAATAAAATCAAGAATCCAGCGACCAAATTTTAACAAACACCATAAAAAGCTCTTATTGCAATTTGAAAACAAATCCCTTAAACAAAATTTTCAACAACAACAAATATTTTTAGAGAAATAAATATAAGAAAAGAAAAATGAGAAGGCAACCAACCAAATCCCCTTTAAAGGTGAGGATCATCTATTAAGAGGATTTCGTTGTTTGCCTTCTATTTCTTTCCCTCTTTTTAATTTTTTTAAAACATTTTTTGTTGGAAATTTTTGTTTAAAGACATCTTTTTATATTACAATAGGAGCATTTTATAGTGGTATTCCAAATTTGGTTGTTGTATTCCTGATTTTCGTTTCATAAATTCTATACAATAATCAGCGAATTGAGAGAATGCAGATAATTCAGAGAATCCAGCTATTTCGAAAAATTCAGTAATTTTAAAGAATTCAGCAAATTCCTTGAGTTCAGAAAATTCAAAGAATTCAGCAAATTAAAATATGCAGCTAATTCAAACACTTCAGCAAATTTGGCGAATTAAGAAAATGCAAGGAATTCAGCAATTCTATGAAATTTAGCGCATTAGAGGAATTACGAAAGTTTAGAAAATAGAAATAATTCAGACAATTCAAGGAAGTAGGCAAATTTGGAAAATTCAGGAAATAGGAAGAATTCCGAAAATTCCTGGCATTCAGAAAATTTAACGAATTCCGCAAATTCACAGAATTCAAAAGTTTATGGATTCTAACAATTGGACGTATCAGAAAATTCAATGAATTAAGTAAATTTAAGAAATTTAGTACGTGAAATGAATTCAGCAGATTCGTCGACTTCAACAAATTCTAGTAATGTAGAATGTTCAAGGAATTAAAAACATTGAAGAAATTCAGCAAGTTTAGCAAATTGAAAGAATTGAAGGAATCTAAGGAATTAACAGAATTTAACAAATTAAATAAAATTCAAGGAATTTAGCATATTAATGGAATGTAGCAGATTGAAGGAATGCAGCAAAATTCAAAGAATTCAGCAAATCCGAGGAATTTAAAGCATTAAAATTATTCAATAAATTAAAAAAAATCAATGACTAGAAGGAATTCGGAAAATTAAAGGAATTGATAAGATTCAAGATATTCAGCACATCGAAGGAATTCAGCAAATTTAAATGATTTAGAATATTGAAAGTATTCAGAAATTTCAGAAAATGGAAAGAATTCAGGAAATTCAGCAAATTTAAGGAATTCAAACAATTAGGAGAATTTAAAGAATTTAGAAAATTCGAGGAAATTATAGAATTCAAGGAATTTCCGGAATTCAGGGGATTAAGCAAATATAAAGAATGAAGAAAATTCATTTAATTAAAAAAATCCAAATAATTTACGACAAATTCAGTGATTTAAGAAATAAAGTGAACTTAAAGAATTTAGAACATTAAAGGAATTGAGGAAATCCAAAATATGAAGAACATTAAAGAAATTAACTATATTCATGAAATGAAAAGAATTTAGGGACTTAAGGGATTAAAAAAATTTATGGAATTCAAAAAATACATGAAATTCAAGGAAAACAGAAAATTTAAGGAATGCAGTAAATTCAAGGAATTCATTGCATTCAAGAAATTCAGCAAATCGAAGGAATTCAAGGATTAAAGCGAATTCGGTGAAGTCAAAGAATAAAGAAAACTCGAATTATTGAGCTCATCGAAGAAATTCAGCAAATCTAAGGAATTCAGCGCATCGAAGGTGTACAAAATGTTCAGAATATGGGGAGCATTCAGAAAATTTAGGAAATTCAAAGAATTATGAGAACTCCAGGAACTCAGAATAGTCTGAAAATTTAAGGAACTTAAAAAATTGAAAGAGTTTGGAAAATAATAGGAATTTCGAAAATATAAGAAACTTAAAGAAATAAGAGAATCCATGAATTTAGAGAATTGCAAGAATGAAGCCAACTGCAGGAATTTATTGAGTTTAGGATATTTAGAAAATCTGAAGAATTTAGGGAATTCAAGAAATTTCGCAAACTTATATAATTCAGGGAATAAAAATAATTGAGGAAGTTCAAAGAACATCGAAAATTCAAGGACTGCAGCACATTTAAAGAATTCATCAAATTCTAAGTATTCTAAGAGTTCTAGGAATTCATCATATTTACGAAATTCAGGGTATTCAAAGACTATTGAATTTCCGTGATTTTCGATAATTCAAAAGAATCTAAAACAGTTTGAAAGCTTTTCCCAAACTTTACAAAAGAAAAAAAATGGATATATCTCCAATAAATCTAAAAGAATTAAAAATATTTCTAAACAATATATAGAAGTAGAGAAATTTCCGCGCCAGGGTAGTCTTTTGTAAAGAATCTAGAGAGTTTTATTTTAACATGGTCGGATACAAATTCTCGAAACTCAAATTATTAAATTCGTACATTATTTAACTAATCCCTTCCTTGTTAGAATTTCCAAAGATTAAAATAGCAATAAAAAATAAAAAATAAAAGTTTCCTGAGACTTACCAGTGGCGCCGGATGCCGTTGAAGTGTTCATCCCCGAATTTTTGAGGATCTCGATGAGCTCGCATCGAAAGGCGCTGATGTCCTGCTTGATTTCGTTGACGTCATCCTCAGTCACTCCCTCTCCCTCAGTTTTTCTTTGCTCTACAGTTACGTATCGTCTTACGAGATTCCTCATAATGCCTTGATATCGGTAATCTCGCTTCAATCCCTGCTGTTGTTTTCTCTGGAAAAAGAGAATTGCTCCGCTGATGAGATCTGTAATCCTTAGAATTTTCCATATGTTTTTTCTTCTCTGAAAGAAAAACGTTGTCGATCATTTTCTTCCTTTAAAGTTCCCGAAATTATCCGGATAATGAAAAAACGAAATCCTTACCCTGATTGTTCGCATGTGTTCCTTTTTCGCTGCTCTACTGTGGCCACAGAGTTTTTTATAAATCCACATTAGGATGTATCCGGCACTTTTTGGCGTAGGAATGATATTGAAGGGTGGTGGGACAGTACCACCTTCCTCAAAATAACTGATCCAAAGTTTACTTCTTGCAAATTTCCACTCGACGTCGGCCCGTTCCTTTAAAAATTAATTTCTTAATTTCCTGAATGTGTTTTTTTAGTTGTAATTAATATTTATTTTGAAATTAGTGTTTAAATTTGAGAGACAAACATTTCATAGCAAGTAAAGGCGTAAAATTGTTCATGATACCGAAATTAGCTGGTAGGAGTGATTCATCATTGCAATGAGGAGATTTAGTAAGACAACGATGTTGATTACGGAATAGGTTCCAAACATGAGCATCCCCCAAAATCGAGTGAAGATTTTTATGCCATCTAATTCGAAACTTTCCAGATCCACTAATCCAAAAACAGCCCAAAAAAGCGTTTGTATGGTCTCGAACAAGCTTTTTGGAAAATTAAATAAAATCAGACTCTTTACGAGCAAATAATAATTACAATAAATAATTATTGATTGATTCTTTTTTTCTGAAAAAGTTGTGATGATCATATGTCGCATATGTTTTTGTGGAAGGCCTGATTGATTGCTATTAATTTTTTTCATCAAAGATTTTCAAGTTATTAATTTTTATTTTGTGATAAAATTTATTTCTGAATGTTTCTAAGCATTATTAATGAAAGAGAAAAATCTAATTGAAAACGTTTTTTATATTAGGAAATAATTCTGTTCTCAACATTTTTCTATAGCTTGTAAACTTGCACAGAAACCTGAAACATTTTTATTAACTATGTGTATACAGTATACAGTTTTGGTCAAGGTGGGCCAAGGAACTCACAAAGATTATTTTACTTAGTAATAACACTGAAAGGTGTCTTTGTAGCATTACGAAAAAAAATATTTTGATTTATATTTTTGTAAATTTCATGAAAGTTGAAATATATTTCATAGAATAAAGAAAAATTAGGTATCTTTAATTTCTAGCTAAAATTGCAAGAACAAAAAATTCTATTTTATTTTTTTTATTTTGTGATGTTTTTTATTTAACTTAAGAAATGCGTATATATTTTCAAGTATAAATAAAATTTCTCTATTTTTTTGCGGATCCTGTGTAAACGAATTTTTAAGGATCTTGTAAAAAAATCACTCATTTTTCAGGATCCATGAAAAATCTTTTAACTAAAAAATATGTATATATTTAAATAGTTAAGTAAAAAGAGCACCATAAGATAATTTTTTTTTTTGCAACTTTACGTAGAAATGTACAAAAATAAATTTTTCGTCATTTTTTAAATCTTATATTCCGACGAAAAAATTTTGTAATTACATTTCATGCTCCAAGATTTACTTTCATAAACTTTGTCCAGAAAAAAGTTAAAAAAAACATTTTTTCGATAAAAAATATTTAACAATTTAGAATTTGAAAATTTTCAATCGGCTTGCCCAACGACGATAAATGTTTTGACATTTATTTTAAAATTTGTTTGTAACGCCATAAAGAAAATTTTCAGTGCTACTACTAAGCACACTAATAATTTCATGTTTTTTCGGCCCACCTACTACCGGTAGCATTAAAAAAATTACAGGTATTAAATATAAAATTCTTGGCAAATTTGAATTAAAGTTTTGCAGGATTTATTAAAGTTTTCTGAATACTTTAAATTGTTCAAAAAGATATTAAATAGTTTTGAACAGATTTGAAAAAGGTTTATATTTTGAAAATATTTCAAAAAGTATAAAAATGAAATATAGATTTTAGAAGATTTCAAAGAAAATCCTTTTAAGAATTTTGAAATATTTCAATAAAATGAAAAAAATGTTTTAAGATTCCTGTAAATATTTAAGATAATTTCCTAAAATTTGGAAAAAAATCCAAACAATTTTAAAGCAAATTTTTTCAATGTTCCAAGATTAAAAAATCTTAGAAAAGTAAGTTTGAAAATATTTCAAAATATTTTAAGTCAAATACAGATATTGAAATATTTAAAAAAATTCTGAAGCTTTTAAGGATTTTAAAAGGTTTCAAAAGATTTTCGAAATATTCAAAAAATGTCTAAAATATTTTAAGACAATATTTTCCATTTTTCTAAAGTAAAAAGAATAGTAGGGAAAATCCGAATGAATGCAAAATTTATTTGGAAGGTATAGAAATTTTGAACAGATACAAAAAGATAAAAATTTTCAAAATCGTCCATAAATTCTAAGCCATGTGTGAATTCTAAAAGATTTCAAACAAATATTTGAAGGTTTTCAAGAATTTTGGAAGATCTCAAGAAAATAACAAACTTTTCTCAAGATCTCTAGACAATTTGTTTAGATTTTTTTCATTTAATTTTTAAGTGAAATTAAAAAAGATGTGAAAATATTTCAAAAGATTTCTCAAAATGTAGAAAAAAATCTAAAAGGTTTGAAAAAACTTCTGTCATTTTAAAACATTTTTGAAAATCGTAGACATAATTTGTGTCAGTCTCATATATATTTGGAAATTTATGAATGAGTTGAAAATTTTTTTAAACCGTTGGAAGATTTCCGAATATTCGTCAAATATTTTTACAATTGTTCTAAATCGTCTATTTTGTAGAAATTAACTTCTTAGTTTGAAAACTGACCTTTTTTGTTAAAAATTTGATATTTTTTGTATTAAAAATAAAACTGTTGGGTTGAAAAATTAAACATTAATAATTAACATTAAAATTTTAGTGCATTTAGTTAGTTTTATGGTTTTGACCAGATAAATGTCCTGAATAATTTAATATTAATTCTTTTTTAGTCTAAAATTCATGTTTTTTAGACGAATTTAATTTTTTCTAGTTTGAAATTAAATATTTTCGATTAAAATATAAATTTAATTAAGCAAACATGAAGTTTTATTTGAACTCTTTTCATATGTAAAGTCGATCTTTTTAGATTTAAATTTGAATAAGAAATAAGAAATTGCTAACACATACTTTGCAAATCTTCGCCAGACAATGCAAGCATTTGGATCCATGTTGGTCACGTTTGCATTTTGAGGATGAGGCGATGCAGTTGGACACTTTTTCTTTTCTAAATCGGCATAGTACCATAAGAGTTGATTGAGTCCTGAAACCCAAACATAAAAAAGCACTTAGAATAAAAACTGAGCATATTAAATTGGCATATAAAAAGATTAAGGTTTATTACACACCACAGGAAAATGCGAAGAGAACGAGCACGTATAAAAAGAAGAACTTCATGATGTCCATTACCATTCTTGATAGAGAAACTTGAAGTGGACCCAAGTACGGATTCACGGAAAATATGTAGACTAGTTTCAAAGAACTGTACAACAACAAATTTTCTTTAAAAAAATACATACCGGGATTATTTTAATGGAACGAGTAAATTTTATTATTCTTTGCAATATTTATTTCAGGTAAGATCTAAGACACAACTTTCAGTTCTGATAACAATGGTGCCTTAGGGTGCCCCATATAATATTTTGTTTTCAGATATTCTAAATCTTCAACTTCGAACGTTTTTTCTTTTGAAGGGAAAATAATCTTCTTTTTTTGCCATGCAACATTTGAATTATTTTTCTCGTAAAAATACTTTGAGTTTGTAAGTAACACTCTTAAAGGTAAGATTTTATGATAAATACGAGATTAAGATGCCAGAAATCGTCACTAAAAAATTTTTTTAATGGTGAAGCTCTCGGGAAGTATTACTTGTCTCACTGACAAATATTTGTACTACTTATTGAAAATGTAAAAAATTCTTGTTCTATAATTAAAAAAAAAATTTCTTAAAAAAAATGATAAACCGATAGCATTATTAATCGTGTAAGTGTAATTTTACGATTCGCGGATAAATATTATTTTTAATGTGAAATATTACTTTTGAATTACTCTTTATTTTTCAGTTTTTACCTTATGTCAGTTAAAAATTTAATAAAATATATTTTACGTTAACATATTCATATTTTAAATCAAAATCAATTGAATTCAACTTAAAAATACGAATTTTTAACCAAATAATTGAATTTACGACCAAAAAAGATTTTTCAATCAAGAAAGAAAGAAAATTTTTAATAACTATTTATTTATAAAATTTATTGGTTTTTAAGGTTATATAATATATAATTTCTTAAGGATTCTGGAAAATTCAAAATGAATTTTGAGGATTTCAGATGTGCCGAAAAAGTATCTCGAAAATTATTAAGAACGCTTTTTTAATTTACAGGATGTTACGAAATTTTAAGAAAAATTTGAATCTCTTTAAAACATATTTATGAGTTGTAGAAGTTTTAAAATATAAAAAAGTAATTGATGAATTTGTGGTATTCTTTAAATGGTTTAAAATAATCTGTATCTCTTAAAAACTTCTAAACTTCTGAAATATCTTCTAAACTGAATCGAATAAATTATAAAATTTTGAAACATCTTTTAAATTTTTTTTAAATATCCTAAAAACTTTCAGATTGTCTTTTCCAAATGTTGAAAACCTTTAAAAGTTGAAAAAAATCTTTTTAAACAATGATTTGAAATTAACTTTTCAACTTACAAAAATCCTTTTAGATTTTTTTAAAGAAATCCTAATAAAATTATTTTATTATTATTAAAACATTCAAAATTCTCAAAAAGTTTTAAAATTTTATTTTAAAATCTTTATAAAATCTACATTTTGATCTAAATTTTTCGAAATCCATGAATATTTTTAATTAATTTTGAAATGTTTCAAAAATTACAATTAAAAAAAAAATGATTCAAATTTTATATTTCCGTGAAACCTCTCTTAATTCTTGAAAAAAAAATTGCGGAACGTCAAATAAATTATGTATTACAAGCCAAATAATGTAAAAACTTCCTTATATGTAAAGTAAATAATATTTCCTGAAAGTATTTTATCATTTGAAAAAATTTTTGTGGTTGAATGTGACTTCTTGGTTTAAATTTTATCATAAAATTTCAACGTTAAGGGTTTTATTACCCGAATTAAAAAAAAACTTTATGACGAAAAAAATTTAATATGTGCATGGCATGCTGAAAAGGAATTTTCTGTGTTGTACAATATGGAATAGGTGTAGAAATTAAAATTTAAAACCATAAAAAATGGAATTTTTAGCAATAAGACCTCCATAACCATCGTTATTGTATATTTTTTATTCTAGTTAAAATAGGGGATTATTTTTTGCAAAAAAAAAAGAAATTCGTGAAATCGAAGGATTTCATGAGGCACCCTACTGTGCCTGCCTACTCTCAAAGGGATACCGCTAATTGTGAATTTCATTTTCGAGAATCGGATTCATAGTCCAAAGGTTGCATGTTCGATTGTCGGTTTCTGCACTTTTTTATTTCATTTATTGAAATGTTTATAAACAAAATTCCTTTCAATAATATTTAAAAAATTGCAAATATTAATTTTTAATGTATTTTTTTAATGATAAAACTGACTTCTTTTAACTTGCCTTAATTGTTGTTTTTCGTTAAACTGTATGAGGCCTAAAGCGAATATTGCAAAGTAGATCTTCTTGAAAACGGCGATAAATCTAAAATTACTGCTTTGGCTAAATAATACTCAGATGAATCAGCTTTCAATAAAAAAATGATGATCAGAAACTATAATTCACTATAGGTGGTTTCCCCTCGTTAGTGAAAAAAATATAAGAAGCAATAAAAGAATCATAATTTTCTGATTTCTGATTTGATGAGATTATATAAACGATAATAATGAACCTGAAAATGTTGGCAGCTGAGAAGAGTCCTTCAGAGATAAGCATCGGGTCCCACGTGTCCCACTGTTCTCGTTGAAGTTCTATAACGGAACCGGGTTCACGGCCCTCATTTTCCTTTTGTACCCTATAGTAAGCGACCACCCTCAGTGCCACTGTCGCCACGTATAACGAGTTCGTTACAAAATCGATCACGTTCCACATGTCGTTCACGTACTCCTCAAGGCCCACGTCCCACAATTGCTTTACCTCAGACCAAATCAGTCCGGAAACCCAGGCCAATATTAACCTGCACATTTATCACAGCAGAAATTGATGAAAGTGATACTTAAATTAGCTTCAATTCCATCTTCAACATACACAAATTCTGAGATGGCTTCATTTTTTCTAAGTGTTGCCGTATACAAAATACTAACTTGATCTTCTTTAGAAATCCTACTGACCCACAGTGAGAAAAAATGACCATTTTTGTTCCAAATGTTCCGTAAGGTCAGATTTAAGCATAGCCTCGACTAAAAACCCTCATTGCACTTTTTCCAAGAAGGGGAAGTGAGAAAAAAAGATGGGTGGTGAAATGAAGAAAGTGATGAGAAATAAGGGATGGGGAAGTAGAAAAAGTGATGCTGAATAAGGAAACATAAAGTAGGGAAATTAAAGGAGGGAATTGGGTGAGCTGAGGGGAAATGGGAAGTGAAGCGAGGGTATGTAAGAGAGATGAGAGAAGGGATAGTAGGAAAGCGATGGCGAAATAAGGGGACAGAAAGTAGGAGAAATTGGGAGGAAAAGTAGGTGAGGTGAGGGGAAATAAGAATATAAAAGTAGCGGAAGTAAGAGAAAATGAGAGACAAAGTAGGGGTGGGAAAGTAGGTGAGGTGAGGTGAAGAGAAATAAGAATATAGAAGTGGCGGAAGTGTGAGGAAATTCGGGGTGAAAAGAATGGGAAATGTAAGAGAAATGCAGAGGTATTGAGGGGAGTGTTTTTAGGTAAAATAAGGAAGAGAAAATGGGGGTAGTGTTTGGGGAAGATGGGATAGAAAGTGAGGTAAGTAATCAAGGAAAAAGGGGAAGTAGCATAAGTGAGTCGAAATGATGGGGGAAATGAGAAAGAGAAGTATAGACGGTGAGGGGAAGGTATGTAGGAGAAATAAAGGGATGACAAGTAGGGAAATGAATGGGAAATAAGGGTATGAAAAGTAGGAGGAATTGTGGAAGGATTGTACGTGAGGTTAGGGGAAATAAGGATATGGAAGTAGAGGATATGAGACGAAATGAGTGATATGAAGTATGGGAAATAGGAGAGAGAATTAAAGAAAATAAGGGAAATGTTTGTGGGTGAAATAAAGGCGGGGAAGTAGGCGAAGTGATGTGGAAAATGGAACGGAAATCAGGGAAAGGGATTGAGGAACTAGTGGAAGGATAGTAGGCAAAATTGGGTCTTATAAAGTAGGTTAGGTGGAAGGGGGTGGATTATGATTAGGAAGTTAAGGAAATAAAAGAAATAAGCACTAAGAAGTATGGGAGGAAGTGAGAGAAAAAGATAGGAGATGAAGTTGAAGAAGTAAGAGGAGCGGAAATAAGGGAAGGAGAATTAGAGGAAATGATGGAAGGAAAACTAAGATAAGTGAGGTGAGGGGAACTAGGGGAAATAATGGGAGGCAATTTGTGTAAATTATGGGAAAAAGCGGGGGTGGGAATTAAGTAAAATGAGGGTGGGGACTTAAGGAAAATCGAAGAGAACTAGAAAAAGTGAGGGAATGGGAATTAGAGGAATTACAAGATGGCTGGCAACTGGAAGAAATAAGGGGAACTGAGTGGAGGGAAAATGAAGGAAACTAAATGGAGGGTTTGTGGGCAAGTAAGTGTAGGTAGGGGTGGGGAAGCGAGGATAGAGAAGGATAATTCGGGGAAGCGAGTATTTGCTTACAAAGTGAGGAACGGGGATAATGCGAAAAGAAGAAGTTGGGCTAGGGAGGGGAAGCGAAGGTTCAAGTATCGGTTTGGGAAGTAGGGGTAGAGCAAGGAATTTATTGAAGGAGAGATTAAAAATTTTGGTTCATTTTTTGGCAGTTTTTTTGGCAATTATTTTTGATTAAATTTGAAACAGGAATTTGAATAAGAATATGTATTAGAAGTAGTTCAAATATTTCTTTTTTCAAAATCCGAAACGCCTGGGGCTAAAAAGTATATGAGTACCCTTTACAGATGCACCCTCACCCTTATTATTTACTTGAAGTTTGATGAAAATAGAAAAATAATTTTGAATTTCACCCGTAGTCGTAATATAAAAAAAATGTAAAAAGTTAAATAGGGACATTTCATGCAAACGTTTTATCATTTTCGTTCAGGAGAGCTTTTAAAATAAATTTTGTAATGCTAAGAATTCCTTAAATAATTAGTGTAAAAAATGTTCCATTAGTATATTTTTGATTACCTCTTTACTTAGAATGACAAAGCATGTTTAAAAATGTGGCAGTAATCAAACTTGAAGAAGAAATACATTTTTCTAACGAATATTTCAAATTTTTGTAATTTTGACTTAAACTGCTTGTGCAGCATCAATAATCAATAATTTCATCAAAAACGAGGTTGAAATTTGTATGCAGGAACAGGGTTTTTATATATATATATGACCCTAGGGGCCTAGGGTATAGCTTAGTTTATAGACGGGCGAGGAGCCCCGATGAAGCACTTCTGACGCTCAAGCTATTAAGAGGTGTAATCAAAATATACTTGTTTGAATTTCATGAAGCCTTAGGTGCGTGCTGAGGGTGCAAATGCACAACCATTTTTGCTCTAGGCATTTTGAATTGGTTGCATCTAGACATCCCTAGAAATTAAGGGAGCTAAAAAATGGGATGGACTAGTGGTGTCGAAATTACGGGAGGAATAGCCAAACTTATGAAAAATACTTGTCAGACCATCACAAATTTCAAGACAATGTGACACGTCGTTTTGAATTTGTAAAAAAATGTCCACCACCCCTAATATGTATAGGGGAGTCTGGTACATAGTGGATAATGCGAATACTTTCGACACAGGAATGATACTAATGCGCTTTTTTTACAAGAAGTATAATAAACTTATTTCTTGTATAAATGAATTAAAAATATATCAGTAATAAATGTAAACAGTACTACATATATAATAATATGAAATATATCCATTATTCAGTATGTAATGATATTCGTATGTGCCCGCCTCTCTTGGAAAAAATTGTAATATGACAAAGGTACGTAATTGGAGAAAAAAGTCATTTTTGTACACTGTGAAATCATGAATAACCTATACCTCTCCACAATGTAAAAATTTAATTTCCGTGATTTACAAGATGTATATAATTTCGAATTTTAATTTAAATGGATTGCACCATTGCATGAATTATTACTTGTTAAGGCAACCCGTTGTGAGTTTAAATTACTGCGCAATTTTTAATTTAAACGATTAAAAATTCAGGACCAAGAGTGGGTTATAATTCTAAAAACTTTATCCCGCTTGTTTCTCTTGATGAAACTTCTAATAAAAAAGTTGGGCTTTTTATCAACCTATTAAGAAATCCGTTGTGCTCGATAAAGCGCTCTAGTATTTACGATCTGAAGCTGGATAAAAGACTTGATTTATTTCAAGAATAGAACTTCCTCGAATAATTTTGTTCTAAATATATTTTCTTGCAGGATTGCAATTTTAGTTTTTTGGAAAATAATATTCTTACCATTCAACTATTGTTGGAGCTGCGCCCCTCTTGGTTGGCGTTGGATCATGTTCTTCCGAAGGAAAGACATTTCCCATCCAAATACCAATCACACTTTCTATCCTTTGACTCGCCAAAATTAACATAACTGAAATTACAAAAACCCTTTTTTTATAATTTCGATAGGTGATATATTATCATTATTATTTTATTCAAAACTTTCACTCGGGTGAACCCGGTTATACATCATAGCCACGGAATAAGTCAAGTGTCTAATGAGATTAGGATGTTATGGTTCAATCCAATACGATGCTTGAAACCTCCAGCGCTGATATTGAAGGTATACAATTAGGAGCGGCCGCAAGCGTTAAAGGGAACAACATTTGCCTCTAGATGCTTTCTTAGAGCTACCATTATTGTTATTATTAATATTATTATTCTCATACCATTATTTTTTTCCACATAAATTTATTGTACCTATTTGAAATATTCATTTTACCCTCTAGAAATTAGAACCTAATTAAAGAAATTATTTGAATTAATAAAACAACTTATGAATAAATCATCAACTACATTAATTTTAGGCCTCGGGCTCACATTCGAGTTGAAAAATAGTGTAAATAGTGTCACAAATTAAAAAAAAAATGTTGTCAAAATGATGTTATAAAGTGTTTGAAGTATTAAAAAGGAACATTCTTGCAGATGAAAATTACAATTGTCTGTTGATTACTGGTCAGACCAGTATCTAACCAGTAATCAACGGACATTTTTAATTTCCATCTGCAAGAATATTATTACACCCTGGTCAACAACTTAACATCTTATATATTAAAAAGAAACTTTAATGTCTATATTAAATATTATTTTATATTTTTAAAATGATTAAACTTCCTATTCACATGTCGCAAGATTTACAGTACTTTTTATTCAAAAATTTTTTTTACTGAAAAAATCTACTGAATTAATAGAACCCAAAAAGAAAATCGTAGTATTTTTTGTTGAAAGTTCATTCCTTCATATTAAAAGAATCTACTACTAAAATGTTATTTCGGACTTAATATTTCTTATTACAATTTTTTATTAATTAGTTTAAGATGAAATTATTTATTTCAAAATTACATAATTTTATTTAAAAAATCAAAGTTCTTGGTTAAAAATTCAACGTTTTCGTTACAAATTCGGCTATTGGCCCGAATTTAAATTTTAAAAATTGTTAATAAAAATAAGTAAATAAAAAACTTAACTATTTTGAGGAATTTTCATCTTTTTGATTTAAAAATTTATTTTTTACGTATAAATTTTATATATTTTGGGTGAAATTGCGTCTGTCTGGTTAAAAACGAGAATCGAGGCTCGAAAATTGAACAATTTGGTAAAAATTTCAACTATTTGTTTAAAAATTGATGTATTCTGTTGAAAATTTGTATCGTTTGGTGAAAAATTTTGTTTTTGTTAAAAATACAACTGTTTGCTTGAACATCATACTGATTTCATTGGGAATTCAAGTATTTTGTTGAAAATTATTCTTCGTTGTTAAATTCAACTGTTTTATTTATAAAATTACAAACATTTCCTGATTAAATATCAACTGAATAATTTAATTACTTTCTTAGAAGTATATTTTTGGTTGAAGATTCATTTTTGAAACTTTTTATTTTTATCAATATGCCAACAAAACTTGTATTTTCAATCAATTCAGATTTTTATCTACATTTTTCATTCGGTTACAAATTAATGTTTTTGATTGCAAATTTAGATATTTTGTTAAAAATTCTAATGACTGGTTATAAACAAACTTTTTTGCAGAAAATTCGATTTTTTAATTAAAAAATAAATCGTTTTTAATTTGATAATTCTACTATTTGGTTAAAATTTACTAGAAACCAAAAAGATTTGAACTAAAAATTGATCCAATAAACTTTGGACTAACATGATATCCATTGTTGAAAGAATTTATTTAAAAATTGATGTAACTTCTAAAAAATCGGTCTTTTTTGTAGAAAATTCAGCTAGGTGGTTAAAAATTTATATTTTTTTTTATAGAGAGCCAATTTTTTGGACTAAAAATTAACTGTATAGTTGAAAATAATCTATCTTAAATGAAAATTCATGTATTTTGATAAAAATTGTCATTTTTTGGTTCCTTCAAACAGTTTCACCTTCAACATTCAAAATACTTTTTGATTCAAAATCCAAGTGATTAGTTGAAAGCTAAAAAAATTCTTAAGCATTCATTATTTTTAAAAGGATTTATAATTTTAGTTAAAAATGCATCTTTTTATTAAAATTGAACTACTTTGTTCAAGAAATTTGTTTCTTTTAGAAGAATATTTATCTTTCCACTTAAAAGTTAATTTTTTTATCTATTGATATATTTTATTAAAAATTAATTTTTTTATCTAAAAAAAATCAACTATTTGGTTGAAAATTGTCTATTTTTCTGAAAATTCATCTTGTTTTCAAAAAGTTTAATCATTTTAATTAAAAATGCAACTTATAAGTTGATAAATAATCTGTTTTAGATCGGGAATCCACTTTTTGTCGAAAATTCGTCTTTTTCGATATAATTCAACTGTTCTAGATTGAAATTACATTTTTTTGTAGAAAGCCAATTTTTAGAGCAAGATTATTCTGTTTAGTTAACAATTATTCTGTTTCAGTTAAAAACTCAACTTTGATATTACTTCAATATTGAAATATTTTTTTGTTCAAAATCCAACCAATTGGTTAAAAGCTGATCTAATTTCTTCAAAATTTATTTTTTTGGTTTTGGATTCATAATTTCAGTTGGAAATTCATATGCTTAATTAAAAAACGAACAGCTCTGTTACGAATTTGTTTCTTTTGGTTCAAAATTAGTTTCCTTAACAAAATATTTCACTTTTGTTTGAAATTTCATCTGTTTTGTTAAAAATGAATTTTTCTGTTGAAAAAATTTTAAATTCGGATTTTTTAAACGAAAATTTAAATGTTTTTATTTTTAGATAAAAATTTATCTTTTTTAGTATTGAAATTTCAACTAACTGTTTGAAAATGTACATATTTAATTTCTTGAGAATTCATCTTTTTTATAGAAAATTAATGTTCCTGGTTGAAACTTTAAGTATTTGTTTGAAAATGTATTTATTTTGTTTTATAATTTTTCTTTCGGTAGAAAATTAATCCTCTTGGTCGAAAATTTAATTTGGTTATTGAAAATTCATCTGCTTCATTAAAAGCTCGTTTTAGTCGTCTGAAAATTAAAAATTTTCCATGATTTTTTAAAATGATTGATTGCAAATTTTGTTTGGGTCGAAATTTAATTTCTTTTTGAAATTTCGTCTTCTTCATTGTGGAATTTACTTCGTCCGGTAAAAATTTCTTTTTAGTTGTTGTTTAAAAATGATTCGTATTAAATTATTTTTGTATAATCGCTAAATAAGTTCACGAAAAAATTAATTCGGCAAAAATTATGTAAGATAGCGAAATTAAGATTTTTGCTGCTTTCGATGTTATTTTTGGTCTGTTCTAAGCGGAATTTTAGCAAACGGCACGTCTTGAAATTAAACATTAGCTGCATGTTCTAAACAGTTTACAAATACCTTTCAGTATCGTAACCAATAATAGGTTAGCCATACGGAAATCCATGACTCAAATGAAAGGAATTGCAAATGCAACAAAGTTGATTTATTTCTCTGGGTTTTGTCGTAAATATAGACAAATTCCTTTCTTAAAATGATAAAAATTGTTTGGGAAAAAGTTTCCCCAAAGTATTTTTTTTTAGTACTAAACCCTTTAAATTAATTAAAAAGTTAGAAGAAATTCTTTATTTAAACAGTTTCAGCAAATGAAAATTGCTGATTTCGTGCTTTTATTTAAAAAAATTAAGTGTGCATAAGCACCCTTTCTCTCGTGAAAAATTAAAGAAGGTATTCATGAATAGCAATTGAAAAACTTTTTTTGGTTCACAATTTCGTTACTTAGGTGAAAGTAAAACTAATTTGTTAAAAATTAATGTTTTGGCCGATTATTTAACTTTAAGTTAAAAAATCTTTGTTCTTTTTTCAAAATGTAACTATTTTGTTAACATTTAAAATAATTATTTATCTCCTTTTTTTGAAAATTCCACTATTTAATTGCAAATTGATTTATTTTATTAAACGTTCTTTGTTGTAGTAGAAAATTAATCTTCTTGGTAAAAAATTCTACTTATTGGTTGAAATTTCTGTGTTATATTGAGAATTTGTCTTTTTTAATAGAAAACTAATCTTTTTGCTTTAAAATTAATTTCATTGGCTTGAAAATTAGTACTTTTTATTGAAAATTGATTTTTTAACTTAAAATGTAACTTAATCATGTTCGTTTGAACATTTCCGTATTTTCTTGAATCTTTGTCTTTTGTTGTAGAATATAAATTTTTTTGATGACTAATTCACCTATGTGATTGGAAATGCAATTATTATGTTCAAAATTTCAATAATAATTAAAATATCTGGTTAAAAATTAATGTATTGTGTTAAACATTAATATTCTTTTGAATAAAAAATTAATCTTTTTGGTTGAAAATTCCTTTCTTTATTTGAAAATTAGTTTGTTTTTTTAAAATAAAATTTATCTTTGAAACAAAAATTTAATTAAATTTTGAGTCAAAGAATGGGTGTTCATAGGCATTCAATCTTTCAAGTAGAAAATTTTTAATCAAAAATTTATTTGTTCAATAACTTATTTCTCCGTTCGAAAATTAAACTATTGTTTTTATTGAAACATTATCTTTTTAAGTTTTAAATTCATCTATTTTGGTAAAATTTTTCTTTTTTTGATAGAAAATTAAACTTTTTATTGAAAAATCCATTTAAAATTAAAAATTTTGGTTACAATTTTGTTTCTTTGGTTGAAAATTAGTATCTTTTATTGAAAATTAATTTTTTTAACTAAAAGTGTATTTATTCCTTTTTTGTCGATTTCTTTTTTATGAACATTCAATCTGTTTGATTTAAAATTCATCTGTATTGTTGAAGATGTTTCTGTTTTAGTAGAAAATTAATATTCCTGATGGAAAATGTAACCATTGTATTAATCACTGTTTTTCAATTTTCTACAATTGATTAATTATTTTAGTACAAAATTGATCTCTTCTTCAGAAGATTCTTCTGTTTGGCTTGAAAATTCAACAATTGTGTCGAAAATTAAAAAATTTGTTTAATTATTCGTCTTTTATGACCTAATTTAAAAAACTATATTTTCGTTTTGTTTTACAATGAACTTTCAAACTAAAAATTTGGGTAATTCCATTTTTGGTTCAACACATTGTTTAGTTAAAAAAAAACTATTTAGATTGAAATTCATCTTTATTAATTGAAACTTCATCTATGTGGTAGACGATTCAACTTTGAAAATTCAACTATTTTTTATTTCATTTTCATCCTTTGAGTTTGAAAATTTCAACAATCTGTTTAAAAATGCATTATTATATCGTTAAAAATCAACTCTTTTATTCAAGTCATCTTGTATGTAAAAAATTTAAATGTTGCGTTAAAATGCCCTGTTGGATTAAAAATTCATCTTTTATGATAGAAAAGTCATTTTTCTTGGTTTAAAATAAATAAAATTCCTTTTTTGCTTCAAACTTGAAAGTTAAACTATTCCATTGTTATTGAAACTTTTTGGTTAAAATTCATTTTGGTTGAGAGCTTAACCTTTTATTAAAAAATAAATTATATTCCGTCTTGGAATCTTAGAAATTGAAAGTCTTCCATATTGAATTTAATATACGTTTCACACATGCATCATATTCAAAAACTAGGGTCCTAAACGTGGGCGACCCCTTAATACATCGGAACTTGGAGTTAAGACCGGTTTTAGGAAAGGCTTGTAATGGCCTTGAAATTAAATCCAGGCTGTTCTAAGGTAAACAGTAAGAGCAGCTGAACGACTTCTATTTGATTTAGAGGCATGACGCCACCTGATGTAACTAATACACGAAAAGTGCATTAATTCTCGGAATTCACTGAATCCGCACTACTTAAATCCAAGTTCCAGTGCATAATTTCTTTGCGCAGAAGAAGTAATGTAAAAGATTTTATAAGAGATAAATGATCTGAAAAAAATATTCGAAAAAAGTGACAACTTACATAAAAATGTGAAGTAGGAAGCTGAGTGACATATGAACTTGATGAAGGGTCTCCTCATAGTCAAGCCGATTGAACTGTGAGGGGCGATTATGTAGGCCACACTATATAATGGGAAAAAGATCCCAATTCGAACAATTTGTAGAGTTTGAAGAAACATATTCTTTCTGCGAAATCCTGGTAGACCCTCGTACCAAATCGATGCTAGAAGTTGCTGAACATTCGGATGTGCCACGAACTGGAATATACATACAGAAACGCCCTGAAATTATCCTATTACGTATTCCTGGGAAAAAGGAAATCGGTGGGATTTGGAAAATCGAAAAAGTAAATTCCTTGCTTAACTTTCCTGAATCCTGGAATAAAAAGATAAGCTTTTTTGCAGACTGAAAAAAAAACAGAATCAAATCCTTTGAAGACAGAAAAGTCGGATTCAGTCAGGGATAAAGAGGATAAAAAGAACAAACATGGTATTCAATCTCAATAAAAACTCAAACCTGAGAGAAAATTTAATTTGAAAAATATTTTTATTAAAATAAATTACTGAATAATTTGGCGATCTAGAGTTCTGCAGATAAAAATCTAAGCGGCTTTTGGTGAAGAAGAAAAATTACATTCGTGTATCCAATCAGGGTTGCTACAGGTCAGGAAATTCCAGAAAAGTCAAGGAGTGTCAGGAAATTTGGAACTAGTCAGGGAAAATGAGAGAATGTCAGGAAAAACCTAGAGCAAGGGGATTTTCGAAAAAAGAACTAAAGTTTATTTCATTTATTTATTTTTTAATTCAACTATTTTGCACAAATGTTATTTTTTTGTAGAAGAAACGTATTTTTGGGCTGAAGGTTCAACTAATTAGTTGAAAGTGGAATCACTGTGGACAATTAATTTTTTTAGTTGATGATATATCATTTTAGTGGAAAAACCTTTTTTTATGAAAATAGAACTATTCCATATTTGGTCGTAAGTAGGCACATCTTCTTCAATTGTAGATTTAATCATTTGGTTAAAAATGAATCTTTTTGGTTGAAAATTGTTTTCTTTGGTTAAAAATTTAACTAATAGGTTGAAAAGTCTTTCAAAAATGCCAACATCTGGTTTCGCTTCAAGCATTTGGTTAAAACGGAATCGCAAAAAAATTCTATCTTTTGGATAAAAAATTCATTTATTTTTGCAAAAATTAGTTTTTTATTTATTAAAATTTTATCTGTTTTGTTCACAATTAAAATATTTTATTGAAAATTTATTTTGTTTGTTTGAAAATCGATATTGTTACTGCAAATCTTACTATTCTATTTGATGCAGAAATTGTATAAAAAATTTAACTATTTTGTTAATATAATTATTTTTTCTAACATTTTAGCTATTCCATTTTTTGTTAATAATGTAAGGTTTTCGAGTTGATAATTAATTTTTTTTAAAATATATCTTTCTAGCAAAAAGTCTTGCTTCCGGGTCAAAAATTTTAGTATTTTGATAAAACTACATTTTTTTTAAGGATTCATTATTTCAGTTAAAAATTTACTTATTAGTTAGAAAATTAAACAATTCTCTTTAGTGAAAACTTCAACTACTTTTTGTTAAAAGTTAATTTCGTTTGGTTTTATTATCTGGCAAAAAATTGAATTATTTTGTTAAACAATCGCCTTTTTTGGTAGAAGATTCAACTGTATCCTAAATAATTCATCTTTTTAAAATGAATTTTAATCTTTATTTTTGTTTGTAAATTTGACCATTTGATTGAAAATGCATCTTTGTACATTGAAAATCAAATTATTTTGTTATAAAATTCAATCACTTTGTTTAAAAATGAAACTTTTTTGTTAAATTCATTTTTTTGGACGAAAATTAAACCATTTTGTAAAAAACCGTCCTTTTGCATTGGAAATTGATCATGTATAAAAACCATATTAATTGGTTAAAAATTCGAACATTGTGCTGAAAGTTAGTCTTTTTGATAGAAAAATAATCTAATTAATTGAAACTTAATATTTTTTATTAAAAATTCATTCTCTTGGTTACAAATTTAATTAGTTTGTTGAAAATTAGTGTTTATGTTTCTTGGCAATTTATTTTTCCGCCACTTAACTTATTAACTAAACAAATGCAACTATTTGGTAATTTTTTTTTTACGAAACATCACTTATTTTTTACAAATTCGTCCTTGTACATGGGAAATTCTTCTTTTATCGAAATTATATTCATTGATTTGAAATATAACTATTTTGTTACAATTGCGTTCTTTTTTGTTAAAAATATATATTCTTAACTGAAAATGCAACTATTCCATTTTTTCCTGAAATTATTGATTTTTTGCTTGCAAATGAATTTATTTTGTTAAAAATTCCTACTTTTTGTGTTAGAAATTCAATTATTTCGTTAGAAAAAATCATATGCTTGGGTTAAATGTTCAACTATTTTAGTTTTTTGGTAAAAGTTTATATTTTTGTGTAGAACATTAAACGGCTTTGCAATAAATTCATCTTATTGGCTTGAAAAATCAATATTTTGAATGGAATTTTTTTTATTTATCAACTGAAAAATCTTTCTCGGTTGAACATTCTTAACATTCTTGTAGAAAATTGATCCTTTTGGTTTGAAAATTAGTTTGTTTTTTGAGAAATCTACTAATTTGTTGGAAATTTTTTTTTTTTAATTCGATTGTTCTTCATTGAAATTTAAAATATGTTTTGGTTGAAAAAACTTAACTGTTTGGTTGAAAAATCATTTGTTTTAAATGTCAATTTTTAAATTTATAAAGAAACATTTGCTTATTACCATTATTAATTTTCTATGTGTAAGGTTATTTTTACAGCTAAATGAAAAATTGAGAACGATAAAAAACTTAAAAATTGCTCAGAGGAAAGCCGGGGAAAGTCGGGGAATTTCGAAATTGGAAGTCTGTATCAACCACGTGCAATGATCAAAAACCTGTGCTTCTACTCAATACTACTTCTAAAAAAAGAATTCTAAAAACTGAGTATATAAGTTTCTTGGAATGTATCGAAGGTTTTGGTAATAGGTTCCAAAAAAGGGTTAATTCTACTTACCATGGTAAGTATAATCGACCCTTTTTCTACGCTTATATGCGCAAAAAGATCTCCACCAGAGGTAAACAATGGAGCAAATAATAAGAAAATATATAAAATTAACTGGTATAAACTTGAATAAAAAAATGTACTAAAATGAGTTTTCATTAGACGCCTAGTCGTTAATTCTTGGTGACTGAATTCTCGTCGATTTAGGAAATGAGTTTCCTATCGATCGAATGAGGGAGAGCAATATCGAGATTTTAATAGAGATAATGAATGTGGCCAACTTTCCAACTCATTACCTTTTTCTGTCGCAGTTTAATAGCCAACTTGAGTCGATTCAGGTGCATCCGTTCTCCATGCTCGAAAGCTGGACCATGTGGGTCGTGATTTAGGAGAATTTCAAGTTCTTTCGAACTTCTCGTATGGTCCAGCAAGGCAGTCGCAAAGTCCTGGCATTGTCTTCTAAGTTCCTGGATAAGAGTTTATCGATTACATACGAACTTAAGTTTTAGGGTAAACTACAACGGAGAAGATTCTAGAAACTTGATCCAGATATTAGTTAATCTTGGGCTTGATTTAATCTTTTGAGCTTAAATCTTTTCCTAAGGGTTTCTATCCTTACCCGAATCGCACACTTCCATAGAAAACTTAGAATTTTCCTAAGGAACCTCTATTAACCCGAAACGGTTATCGTAGGTCGTTTCATACGCAAAAATTTTTTTATTTGTCTCGTTAAAAAACTTTAGGAATAGAGGACCCTCTGTACTCGGCGACAGCCGAGCACAGAGAGTACGCAAGAGACACCTCGGCGACAGCCTGCCTTCACAAAAAAAGACTACGTACCCATAAAGGCCGAAACGACCAACGATAACTTTAACTTTGTGCAAACTCTTTTTGAGCATCAAGCTCAAGTTAATCAGTATTTCAAAAGATTTTTCTTTTTTTTTTAGTAATATATTGATTTGTTATCTCTAATAGAATAGCGCAGCGTATACATCCACTAAAGTCTCGAGAATTCGTTGTCCACGCACGGAACGAGTCAACTGACACCACGTTCTTAAGCATTTATTTTGTTCCCATTAAGTTTGTGATTTTTTTCATAAAAATATGCTTCTTGAACTTTACAATATTGTCTGAAAAATAAACATATCTCAATTTGTTCAAAAGTAATGGATTTGTTGGTAAATGTCTACACTTTCGGTAGGTGACTGTGTTTATCACTAAAAATAAAATATTTAGAAATTTTTTTCTCATTCTTGATGCCGTGCACTTAAAGTAGAAGTGTTTAAGAGTGCACACGAATTTCGACAGATTTTCTAAATTGAAAATCAAGCATTTTAAAATTACTTGGGCCTGAAACGACCCATGGTAACCTGAGAAGTTGCCAAAAAAGCGATTTGGAAATTGCTGAAATCAATGTAGCAAAAATATATCCATTATTTTCACCGTAAATGAAATTTTAATATATTTCAAAAGATTTAAAAGATTTTCGATGATTTAAAATTATTTCAACATGTTACAAATGACTTTAACGTATTTTAAAGGACTCGAAATTATTTTCTAGAATGAATAAGTTATTAGGGATTTCATGAAATCTTAGGGATTCTCAAAAGATTTCAAAGGATTACAAAAGTTTTAGGGTATTTCCAAGAATTTCAAATGATTTGAAATAGAATAAATGTAAGGAAATTCAAGGAGTTGAATTGGATTTCTATGAATTTTACTGGATTTCGACAGATTTCAAGGAATTTCGAGCGATTCTGATAGTGATTTCAAGGGGATTCTAATAGGGTATAGAAGATCTAAAGATATTCAAAGAGATTTTATAAAAATTCAAAGTATTTCAGGAGAAGATTTTTAAAGATTTCAAAGGATTTTAAAGGATTTTACATGATATCGAAATATTTCCACGCATTTTGAAGAATTTCAGTGGATTTTGCAAAGGATTAAAAAAAGTTGACAAAGATTTTAGGGGCCCTTCACAAAATACGTGATACGTTTTTCAGGCATTTCTGACCACCCCCCCTGCATGATACTTTTTTCCTTGCTCTTAACATGGAGATTTAAACTGATTTGAGAGATCTTAAAAGGTTTTCTCCGATTTCAAAGAATCACAGGCGATTTTTATAGGATTTTGAACATTTCTTGGATTGTCACAGTTTTCAGCGAGTTTTAAGATATTTAAAGAGTTTTAAAAAAAAGTCACGGGAATTAAAATAATTTTTTAGGGAACTCTAATCTATATTCACAGATATAGATAATTTATAGAATTTTTAAGATAATTTCAGGAATTTCAGGGATTTAAACTGATTTTTAGTAATGTCAAAGAATTCCACAGATTTCAAAGAACTATAAGTGACCTTTATAGAATTTTAAAGATTTCGAACGATTTCATAGATTTTCGCATTTTTAAAAATTTTTCTTTAGTGATTTAACGAGATCCTTTATAAAGTCGCGGGATTTCAGTGGATTTAATTAAAACTATTTTTAAATAATTCTAAAGTATATAATCGGAGATTTTAGAAGGATTTCATAATATATCAAAAAATTTAACGAGATTCTAAACAATTTCCGAATAATACTAATGGTTTTGAGGGATTTCTATAATTTTTAAAGATGTTAACATTTTTAGAAGAATTTCAAGAAAATCGGAAATGTTCCTGCGATTTTTAAAGATTTCATCGGACTTGGAAGATCTTAAAAGTATCTCGTATGACATTCAAATTATTCACGGAATTTAAAGTATTTCAATCGAGTTTTAAAGATTTTAAGATATATCCACGGTTTTTTAAAGATCATAAGGAATTTTTATAGAATTTTTATGATTTCAAAAATTTCATGGATTTTTACCGTTTTTAGGAAGAAGTAGAGGCATGTGATACTTCGTCGTGTGGTCAATCGGGTACAGTTTCCCCGGGTTTTTCCACAAAAATGAAAATTTTTAAAAACTAAATTCTGAGATGCTACAAAATATCATAACGGACGTCCTCGGACTCATTTTTGAGGGATAACAACAACAACAAATTTATTGTGCTAAATAAAAATTCGATGTATTATTTTGAGGTTACCTCGTTTTTCATCTCTGCCTTTCCGATAATTTGAAAATTATTGATGAAATAAACTTTTTTAATTGCCTGCAAACAAGGTTAGTTCCGGGAGATTAGTTACTATGTTTATTTGTAAGTCTGAAGTTTTCTGCCGAAAATATTGTGTAGTTTGGAAGTAATGTTCGGGAGAATTGTAACACACATAACCTCGAAATATATACACGTTGTTAGCAAAATCAAAAAATTTTCGAAAAATAAATACAAAAAAAGAGTGTGGGGACGTCCGTTAGCATGTGCGCTATCATTTCCCAAATTTTTAAGAAAAAATATTTATGATTCTAGAAAATAAAGCCGGCGGAACCTAAAACTGGTAAAATCGACATTTTTCTAAGTATCACATGCCCTTAAAGGGTTTAAAGAGATTTCAAATGAATCAAGGTATTTTAAAAATATTTTAAGGGATTTTATGTGATATCGAAGTATATTCAAAAATTTTTGAGGATATCAGGTGATTTTAATGGACTTCAAAGATTGAAAGGGATTTATTGAAATTTGAAAAGATTTCAAAATTTTTGTATTATATTCCAAAGAATTCTAATGGATTATAAGAAATATAAAGCGGTTCCAATGAATTCATCAGAATTTTGAAAATTATAAGAGATTTTTAAATATTTCAAATATATCCATGGATTTTAGAAGATTTCATGGAAATTCGAAAGATTTCCGAATATTATAAAATTTTTAAAATAATTTCAAAGGATTTCAATAGTTACTGAAAAATGTCAATACATTTTAAGGAACCCGGAGAGATTTGCAAAGATTTACACGGATTTTAAATATTTAAACCCACGCACCACAAGGTGGGGTGTTTAGACACCCCAAGGCCCTATTTTTGCGCATGAGCTAGGCCTAGAGCGTCTCAGGGGGGTAGGGATCTCAATAGCCTCCTGTTCAGTTGTCCTCTGCACGTGGGAATGGATGAGCGTCACTAACAGGTGTTTTGAGAAACGATAATATGAATTTTTACTGTGCTATTTGGAATATGTGATACGTATCATTTTCATGTGTTTAAGTATCTTTGTATGCTGCTTTTTATGCTGATGTTTATATAACTGCATTTTTTTTCATCAATATATTATTTAAGTTACTGCAAGAAGTTACTTAATCATTTATTATCTTTTATGAGATATATCATGTATTAGGGACTGTGTAAATAGCCTTTGTGTGTCCTTTAACTGAAAAGAATCTAGGAAATGGAATTTTCTCGTCATAATTGAGCAGAAAATGATTGGAAAAGTCCTTTGAATAATTGTATAATTTTGTGAAATACCTTAGAAACAATATTATACGATAAATCATTCGCAATGTGTTTTAAAACGAGTGGAGTGTGGAGAAACCCCACCTTGTGGTAAATGAGACTCTGTCTCACCTTGTGGTGTGAAGGTTGATGAATTTTGCAGAATTTTAAAGGTTGCAAGAGATGTCGTAAGATTTCGTAGTATTTATGGAATTTCAAGGTTTCAAAATGACTTTTAGAAATTTTAAAGACTTTTCACGAATTTTTATGAATTATAAGGGACTTTTATGGGATTTTAAAGATTTCAAGCGATTTCAAGGTCATTTCAAAGTTCAAAGAATTTTCACAGGATTAAAAAGATTTTAAGGTATTTATACAATTTTAAGGTATTTATATTTTTTTCGAAAAAATGCATGGCCTTACTTAATGTGCGCTCCCTTAGGAAATATCTGAGTCAAGATTCAGAAATCTGAAAAAAAAGGATTTTATGAGGCACCAAAGAGATAGAAGGAGCACAGAAAAAACAAAAGATAAGCTTTACATCGATTTCCGACGAAAGATTCTCTGCAACAAAAATTAACTTTACAGGATAAACTTTGCATAAATATCGGTTAAAATATCATTTGTTTTTCCATGACAAACACATGTTTTTTGAAAGACGCGAAGTTGGCTAAACAAAACTTTATCCCTCTAAAAAATTTCCTGCAACAAATTTCATTCTTAGTTTTTTCTGTGAAAGTTGAAATGCTATAAAAGGCCATAATAAAATAGAATGCATAGACAAATAAATTGAATGGGTAAAAATAAGACAAAAGACATTCATTTATTCAAAAGATGGATTTAGTAGCTATAAAAATCGTAAAACCGCCATTTTGAAATGCGTACAATCCGATTATTTTTATTGAAGTGAGAAACGTATTTGTTAGTTTTTAGAAAAATATATTTTTATTAGGCATTAATATTTCCAATTCATTAATCGCAGTATTTTTTGTTAAATAAATTTTTTATTACTGCAATTATCGAAACGAAAAATAATTCTGGAAAAAGGTTTGTTTGTTGTTTATCCGAAAAAGTGTATATTTCTAGGAATATGGCGTGGCTTCATGACACGTTTAAATTCCAAGTATGGCGATAAATTAATGCCTCAGGTAATAAAGTAGAGTAAACATGGGCGATTCAACCATATTTTTCACTTGGTGTAAATTTATTGTCCATAAATTGCAAACTGTACAGGAAAGGTTCAGGTTAGTCACTTGATATAGTTAACAGTGTATAATGAAAGCCCTGCGTGTGAAATAATAATAAAAATATTTTGAGATCGGTGTCCCATTTAAGTTTTTTATTTTCGTATCTGGGTAAGTATCAGAGCTGGACAGTATTTCACAAAAATTTTGTTTGAGGTATCTGAAATCCAAACTACATTCTAACAAAATACGTTTGAAATACCTCACGGGGAAAATACAATTAGCTAATGTAGTTCAGATACAACTACAAAATACATACCAGTATTTTGAAATATTATTTGAAATACATGCTAGAATTGTATTATGTAGTTGAGGTATTTTGTGTATTTTCTTGAAAATACTTTCTAATATCATCATATTGAGTATTCTAATATTACGTCACGCTTGATCGGTAACATCAACATCTGTAAGTCCACTTGGTGGACTGCAAAGCATTGTTTAGATAGGAGTTATCCTAAATTTAATTAATTTCGGCAAAATTAAGTAAAAAATCGTGATATAGCTTTGCTTTTAAGAAAGAAAGGCCATTTATTTCATTATTGTTGGCAATTTGGAAAATGTGCGATTAGGCAATCCACCACGAAAAATTATAATTTGCATTAATTAAGCTTATAACCTCAATTGCCGGCCATTTTAAGTACTTTCATATCAAATAAAGTTATATCAAAGAGAATTCAAAAGATTTTAAAAGACTTTAAGTGATTTTAGGATTTCTCAAGAGATTTTGAACGACTTCAACAATTTTGAAAGCATTTTAAAAGAATGCAGAAAAATTAAACGATTTCCAAGGAATTTTAAGGATTTTTTAAAGAATCCAAAAATTTTTAAGGATTTGCAAGAGATTTGATCAAATTATAAGGCACTTTAGGTGATTTCAAAGAATGTCAAGCGAGTTACTGAAAATTTATTTAAAAAGATTTTAATGAATTTGAAGAGATTTCAATTGATGTAATTTTTTTAATATTTAAACGAATTTAAGAAAATTCAAACGATTTTAATTAACTGCACTCAATTTCGAAAATTCTAAATGATTTTAAAGAAGACGAAGGAATTTGAAAAAAAAATCGGAGGATCTAAAGGATTTTCAAACAAAAACTTAAAGAATTTCTGAAATTCAAATGATTTTAAGGAATTACTATAGGGACTTGACGGATTTGAAGACTTTCTTTCAAAGGATTAATATTAAAGCTATTTAAAAAGTTATTTAAAAAGATTTAAATAAATTTTAAGAGACTTCAATTTTTTTAAATGCAATGATTTAAGGATTTACAAGAGATTTTAAGAAGTCTAAAAAAATTTACGGGACTTGGAGGAATCTTAAAGATTCTTTTTAAAAGATTTAAAAATAATCGAAAAATATTTTTAAAAGATTTAATGATTTACATCAGATTTGATAAAATTTGACGACAGTTTTACTGATTTTAAAGAAAGTCAAGCGAGATATTGAAGAGTTATTAAAACAGATGTAATGAATTTTAGGAGATTTGAAGGTTTTTAAAGAAACTGATTGATCTAAAGATTTTCAAGAGATTCTAAGGGGTGTAAGAGAATTTAAAGGATTTTTGATTTAAAAGATTTGTTTTAATTTTCGTCAATTTTACTATATTTTCAATTATTTCAAAGAAGTTGTAGGGAGTTCAAAAAAATTCGGAGGACTTTAAGGATTTTCAAGAAATCTTACAAGATTTCTAAGAATTCATGTGATGTCAAGGAATTATTAGGGACTTGGCGTAATCTCCAAGTTTCTTTTTAAAGGATTTAAAAATATTTCCATAGGTTTTAGTGACTTTAGAGAATATTAAGCAATTAATTAAAAAGTTATTTGCAAAAATTCAAAGATTTTAAGGATTTTTAAGAATTTGAAGGGATTTAGTAAAAAGGCGGAGATGTTTAAGGATTTTCAACCAGTCTTATAGGATTTCTAAGAAGGATCACAGTCTTTGATAATTTTTGTTTTCTCAAAGTGCAAGAATAATCTCTTGACATCTTTGAAAAACACAATTTAACGAAGTACCAAAATTCAAAAATTTTGACCGCCAACTATCCCAACAATGCAACCTAACCTCAATCACGGCACATTACAGTCTGTCAAGTTAAAGCGTGGGTGGCTTTACTCGCAGTCGGTAAGGTGTATCGACATGATTTTGGTGTCAAAATATTAAGAAGAGCTCCCTCT
>NC_046659.1:98836579-98838186 GCF_010883055.1 Belonocnema kinseyi | reverse complement strand
AGGGAGCTCTTCTTAATATTTTGACACCAAAATCATGTCGATACACCTTACCGACTGCGAGTAAAGCCACCCACGCTTTAACTTGACAGACTGTATATTTTTCTTGATAGATTGTTCAAATCGCACACTTCCCCAATTGCTAACGATAATTAAAGAAATGACTTTTATATCTGAGAAGCAAAGCCATTTCTCGATTTTTTACTTACTTTCGTCTACAAAAATTCATTTTAGTCAAACTCCTATGTAATCAATGCTTTTCAGTCCGAAAAGTGGTATGGCCTTATAGATTTTGACTTTACCGACATATTATGACGTAATGTTAGAATACTTAATGAAAATTAGATTAAATATCCCTAGAGTATATAATAAGCATAGGAATTTTATGATCAAAGAGTGGGAGTGTAAAAGAGGGATAAAGAGAGGAGAGAGTAGGAAGAAAGAGAGAGGAGAGAATTTTAGGGCGATGAGAGGAGAGGCGGTATGTGGGACTTGGAGAGGGAGTGGGAGAGAGAAGAGCGAAAATCAATTTGAGGGGGGGGGGGGGGGGGGGGGGGGGGGTTGAATCTTACAATACGGTGCATAGCACTGCGCAGAACCGTTATTTGACACATGAGGCTGTGCAGTAGAGTCCTCTAGTCTATATGATTATGCAGAAGAGTCCTCCGCAGTTTATCGGATAGCGCAGTAGAGATTAATAATGCGTAGATCTGCACAGTAGGTTCTGCAGGGCGTAGGGATGATCGACAGACATGTCTGGTACACGCGTTTGCATAGTACAGGTGTGTTGAAGATATACATTGCAGTCAAGGTTGCACATTGGAGATCTCCGATCTGTAGTGGAGCGCATTAGAGATACATGGCTCGTACAGATACGCAGTACAGTCTTCAAGTACAAATAGCTGTGTCAGGCCCTTATATGGTTCATTAAACTGCGCAGTAGAGTCATGTGATTTTCATTGCTGCGCAGTAGAGTTCTTTGATGTGCATTGCCGCATAATGGTTTTCTGTGACGAGCATTACTGCACAGTAGAATTCTGTGACATACATATCTTCACAGTAAAGTTCTGTGACGCGCATGGCTGGGAAGTAGAGTTATGTGATATGCATGACTGCGCGGTAAAGTTCGTATTATAAGACTTCGCTACGCAGACCTAAGCATCACAGGGACCTAATGCGCAGCATGAGCGCGACATAACTCTATTACGCAGCCATATGTACCACAAAACTGTACTGCGCATCAATGTATAACACATCACTCTATTGCGAATCCCTGCCAATCACATAACTCTACTGCTCATTTGTACGAGCCATGTACCTTACTGAGCACATATACGCATTATACATCTCTACTGCCCAAGGATACAGACTGAAAGACTCTTATGCGCAGCCGTTCACATCACATAACTCTACTGCTCGGTCATGTGCATCTCATAACTCTACTGCGCAGCCATGCATATCACAGAACGCTACTGCGAAGACATGCGCATCACGTAACTCAACTGCGCAGCTATTAAAATCACATAACTCTATTGCGCAGTTTAATGAACCATATAAGGGCGCGCCACAGCTATATACACTTTAAGACTGTACTGCGCATCCGTATGAGA
>NC_046659.1:98816516-98836479 GCF_010883055.1 Belonocnema kinseyi | reverse complement strand
GGCAACCTTGACTGCAGTGTATATCTACTGCGCACCCCTACATGAAGTAGGCCTTTACTGTGCACACGCGTGTACCACAAGTGTCTGCCGATCATCCCCACATTCTTCAGAACTTACTGCGCAGATCTACGCTTTATTAATCTCTACTGTGCAACCCGATAGACTGCGGAGGACTTAACTGCGCAATCATATATACTAGATGACTCTACTGCGCAATAATGTATACTAGAGGACTCCACTGCGCATGCTGGTGTGCCAAATAATGGTTCTTCTCTCTCTTTCTCACTACTCTCTCCTTTTCTTGTCCCTCTTCTGCACTCCCACTCTTTGATCATTTAATTCCTATGCTTATTATGCAGTCTAGGGATTTTTAATCTAATTTTTATATGCTGATATTAGAGAGTTTTTAAAATAAAATACACAAAATGCCTCAACTACATTGAAAAAAATGGTATAGCTGTTGTAGCTAGAAATATAATGCTGGGGAGATATATCTGGATTTGCAATAAAGTTTAGGTAGAACTGCAAACTAGATAGCGAAGGCATATAAACCGTCTGTCTCCTGCAGACAGAAAATGTGGGAGATAATTCTATCAGCATTTGCTAAACATTCTATCAGTCATGATCAAACAGTATATTTCCTATAATTAGTTTGCTCGTACAGCTAAAAATTCTAACCTAAAGTAATTGTAGCATGAGTTTTATGCTTATGACTTGAAATGCATTTTAAATAATTACCGCCTTGCATTAATTTGCACAACACTACGCCCGAATTTTCCGTAAATACAAGAAGCTCCCTCGTGTCGTGTAGCTTGTGAGAGTTAAAAAATGAATAATATATACAGCAATGCAACAACAATGATGGAACCAAATATGGAAATAAGAGATGTTTTGATTAGCTGTAGCCTCCAGAATTATATTAAAGCCTTCAAAGGAAAGTGAGTATTCTTTTATCAGTGCGCGTATAACCTCAAAAAATGTTTGTTTACAACTTTTTCTCGATTCGCCCTATTGTACATATTGATATTTATTGATTATAACTTATTGTTTTAAATTTAAGATTTTTTTCAGTATTTATATACATGGTTGATATATTTCTTTTGTCATTATACCCAAAAATATATCGGCCTATTAGCTAGAAAAAATTACAGGCACTTCAGCCAGAAAACTCAGCTAAATAGGCTGTCAGGTTTAGCTATATTTTTAGCTAGAATGTCCAGCTGAACCTGGTTCGGTGTGACACCTATACTTGTTTAGCAATAGAAATATAGAAATGACAGCTAAATTTTCTAGATACTGCACCTATATTTTGCCTGCAAGAGAATCTGTTCAATACAGCTAACTATTTAGGAAGACGCAATCCAGCGATACTTTCGAGTTGGGATAGCAAGAATTCTAGGTAATCTACCTAAATATTTTTTTCATTGTACATAATACAATTGTAACATGTTCTTCAAATCATATTTCAAAATACTGGTATGTATTTTGTAGTTATATTTGTACTACATCAACTGAATTGTATTTTCCCCGTGATGTATTTCAACTACACACTGAGAAAAAGGTTTGTTTGAATCAAACAAATTGTTTCTTTAATATGGGGTCAAAAAAATGTTTGTTCGATTCAAATAAATTTTTTGATTGTCCTTGTTTGTTTGGTTTATTTAAATAAATTTCTTGTGTAAAATAAGTAAAGTTGTTGTTTACATTGAATATATATTTTAAACTAATTAAAGACTTTGTTCAAGTGAAGTAAATCTTTTTTTTTACACTTAACCTCAAAATTAAGCATTTTTTATAAAAATAATGTATAAGCTTGATAATATGTTTATTGTTAATCCTTAATATTATTGTATATGTGAAAGGAGAAACACGTATTAAATCAGAATGCTTATTTTTGGTTAATTTTTAACTCTGCGCTTCTCATTTCTGTATTAAACAATCATAAATTAGAATAATGAGAAATGAATCAGAGTTAGACATTTTAATAGAATGTATATATAAGTGTCCCTGCTTTTAAGTATACAGTGATAATTATAATAGAAAAGAACATGATTGATTTCATAAATCATTTTTATAAAGAAAGGAGGTTAGTATTAAAAAAGACTTACTCTCATCCGAAATCTTCAATTATATGCAAGGTAAAAACCCTAAACTTCAAGTAGTTCCTAAACTAGAGATATTGCGTCCATTTTTCAATTAATTTATGATTTTATAGTAAATGAGAACCCTTAGAATAATAAAACGCTGAAAAATACGAATGCTATCAAATAAATCACATGCTCAATTAATTTAGATTCTAGGTTAGTCCCTTAGGAACCGCCGGCAGCCCTTTAGCACGCCTAGCGGCACTTTGTAGTAATGTTTTGTACTGTATTTTTTGTTTGAATCAAATACATATTTTGATGCAATCGATTAAACAGATTTTAATTAAATGCATTGTTTAATAAAAGTCAATTTTTTATTTAAATCGGAAAAATTTTACTTGACAAATTGTTTGTTTCAATCAATAAGGCAAATAGTTTCCATTTCTTAAAATTAAATAAACTTTTTTTTAATTGAAGCAAAAATGTGTTTGATTCAATTATATGAATTCAAATAAATTTTGTTGCTTCATTCAAACAAACATTTTTCTGAGTGCATGGTGCTGAAATACGTGTATTTTAGCAATATAGTTGAGGTATTTTGTGCCCAGCTCTGATAAGTCTCCACATACAACGCACTTTTAAAACAGGAAAATTAAAAAAATTATATTTTGTAGTTTAAGTTAGATTTAGTACCACTAAAAAAGAGCTTGTAAAAGTAATCACGTTAGACAATTATTTTTATTACTCCTGGATCATTCGAACATCTCTAATTTTCTATATTCTTCTAACAACAAAATCTTGTAAAGCATGAAAAAAAAAATTTCTATTAAATTGAGGTCAAAACGTTAAAATATCATATCACATATCTTCGGACTTTAATATCTTTGTAAAATTATTTCTGAGTAATAAATTATTAATCAGTGGAAAACAGTGGAATACAGTACAAAGTAGTATACTATGCACCTAGGGGGAGAAAAAGTCCCGCTCGCCCTTGGCGCATAAGATATTTTTTATAAGAAATTTATAATTTCAGACCGTTCTCGAAATAAAATCATGATTTCAGGCCATATTAGATTTTGAATAAGCGAATTGTGATTCACGGTAATTTTAAGCGTAATTTATACGAAAGTACCATAAATTACCCGAATTCAATTAAACAAACTTTTATGAGTTACCAGAAATATATGACATTTTTTGGTTATTAAATTTATCGTAACATTACATGTCATTTATGGTAACTTAAGATAAAATACTCTAAATTCCTGTTACAAATGTATATTAATTTGCGAAAATTTATAGGCATTTTGGGCCATTTATGGTCATTTCACATGTAAATATGGTAACTTATCATAAATGATCCAAAATTCAATTTCAAACATTTGGATAATTTTCCGGAAATTCGTGGTGATTTACGGTATATTTATCAGTTTTATATGATAAATTTTTCTAAATTACAACGAAATTCGATTGCCTGCAACCAAAATTTGCTTACAGTTTTACGATGAATGGGCTTGTGGGATTATTGTAAAATGTGACCTCACAGAAGTATAATTATCATTATTCACATCTGACGCCACTTTTTACTCGCTAGTGAGTAAAAAGTAGAACCTTCGTCCCGCTTTCACAGGCGTCAAAAAAGGCTAAAATCATGCAGGTGTCGTAAGAAGTCTTCTTAGTGTTTTTAAATAGAAGAGTTCCCATAATCCTTTGGCAAATTGCTTCATCCTCCTCTAATTAAAATTTTTGTCTCATGAATTTAGTTTTATTTTGAAATATGAAAATTATTATCAGTTATGATTCTCATATAAATACGTATCCTTTTGAAAAAGTATAGAATATTATCAGATTTGATAGATTTTCTTCCCACACAAAGCATAATATTGAACGCTTAATTAAAATCCTGGCTAATTTAATCAAACGAATTTAATGAATGTAAAACTATCAGCACATTTGTATGAACTTTTTATCAAACTCTATCTATATAAACATCGTGCACTTTTCTATTATCATGTTTGTATTATAACTCTTTGAAATCATATATCCACACGCGTATCATCCATAATTTCAAAAATTGTTGTCGAATTCTCTCCATCGAAAAATCTTTTGCTATTCTACCTCGATAAGCCCTTTTTTGATTATCATGAAACTTCTATCCAATCTTACCCAGAAAGAACTTGTTTCAAATTCTATTATTCACCAATAAACATTAAAACAATTTATATGGTCATAAGAAATTCGTATCAAAAACTTTTACAAGTTTGAATTCAATAAAAGCCTGCATTGTTCAAAGAAAAATTAAATTATGTAAGAAATGTCTCTTAAAATATTTGTTAATAAACTAAATTGACTAAAACTAAAGCAACTAAGGTATTAAGAGTTTCACCTTTGACCTCGATGAGGGAGTGCAGGACATCATCCAATTGGATAAAAGTATTTTTAGGGATTTTCTTTTTCCCAAAAAGGAACGAGCATTTCCACAGGCCCATTAAATTTTTCAAACTTGGTGATTTTTTGGTCAACTGATTTATTTTGTCTTCGGTTAAAATGATAAAATTGATCAATATTTATGAATAATAAAACAAAGTATTTAGGAAGACCTATTTCAAGTGATACTTGCACTCTAATTTACTTTAATACTTTTTAAGCAAGATATTCAACAGTTTTCATAAATTTGAGTTAACTGCCGCAAATTATTCTTTCTTGGACAACAGTAAATCCTTTAGGGTCGTATTTTCACTTAAGAATCAGAGGACTTTTGTTTAAAGATAACTTTTTTTCTGCGTGAGTATGACAAAAAAATCATTCTTTTGTGTAATTACATTTAATTCATATTTGTGAAACTTTTTCAAAGAGGCGTATATTATATCAATTAATTTTAAAGTTCGTGGTGAAATAATGAAGTTTTAGACACAAAGCTTTCGGTAATTTCGCAATTTTGAGGATACCAATAAAAATTGAAATATTTTGCTTGCTGGGGGGGGGGTGTGTGAGTCGTTCTCTCCATTAACCGCAGTTTGGTGGGACTGACTTTATAAATCGGCTCTCCGTTCTCTTATGATAAAAAAGATTAAAATGATAGGCTCTTATTAATTTCCTTGTATTATTTAATTCTGGAATTTCAACAGAAGGCTGAGGAAATAGGAGATAAGGAATGCACGGAGAACAAAAATGAAAGATTTGATACAACTTGATAGCAAGTGTTTGCATTCATCCAGAAGTCAGACGATTTATCGTCAAATGAATCATAAGTTTCTAGCTTTTTGCAGAGTCCATAAACTTTTAGAAATTAAATGCAGAAGTAGGGAGAAAATTGTGGAGGCAGGAATGAAAACGAAGAAGCCATCAACTAACTCAAAGCTGCACATCTTAAATTTAGGAGGACCTAAAACTACTGAAATTCTCTCTAAGATTATTAACGACAGTTTAAACACCCATTTTATAACTCTCAAAAAGTCATCTTGTTATGAAAAGCAGTTAAGACCAATGAACTATCTATTTATGATATTAGTTCAAAACTTGATTTTCACTCAAACCAGCGTACCAATTAAAACCTTTTCGATTTCTTGATCATTAAATTTGTTGACAATTAAGTATTATTTAAAACCAAAAACGGAGTTACATTGAAATTTATTAAAATAGTGGAAAGGTGGCAGTACGGAACTACATAACCAACAAAATAGGTATTTTTCAATCAAGCAAAAAAATTCTGTAAAATGGAATTTGCTTTTTAAAGTTGAATCAAAAGTCCACATCGCATCTGCGATAAATAATTAGATTTTAGCTAAATAAAACCAGAAGGTTCTCCCGATATATCAAGTTTCTGAGGACAGATCAATCAAGTTTGATATAAAAAACCTACTTCTTACATTATGGGATGCAGAATGAGAATAAAAAATTCTGTTAAAAAAAAATGATTGTATTCCAAGAAAATAAACAGTGAAGGTCGCAATATAACAGTATGACATTTTTTTTCTAATACCAGAAGAAATATTTGCCTTCTCATTTGATAGTAATAATTTCCAGAAATAGTATTCAAGAAGAATCCTTTTTCCACAATGTTTTTTGATTATTTAAGAATATTCGATGAATTTATTCTAATTTTCGAAAAAATCATAATATACATGTTTTCAATTCTTTAACAATTCTTCCAGACTTTATCAATTAGACTGAAAGAGTTTTGGAACATTGAAGAAAGGAGTATCTTTTTCACTTCCCACCTTGTTTCATCATTCATCCTTGGACATAAAAAAGTTTCAATTTCAACAATTCTCCATAATTTGTATTCTAATTTTCGTATATAACGTTTTTTAAAATATTCCTACTTGCTATGGAATCTTCAAGTAGGTCTCTCAGGAAACTATCTTTGAATTTTGCATCGTACTGTTAATTGTGAAGATTTTTAAATCTGATATGCAAATGGAATTTTATCAGATTTTTTTGGTAATCTTTTCATGGATTTCATGCCTGATTAACACAAATCAGACATTTGCATAATCAATTTTTTGTACACTTTGGCTGTTTGTTTTTCCAGTTGAGCAAATATAGATTGCCAAAAGATTTCACTTTAAAAGAATTTTTTCTGACTTATTTCATTTTTTCTATTTTGAAAAGTAAATTTTGTTTGAAAGTAATGGAACTTTTTTCTAATTTGAAATTTTGTTAAGTTTCGGAAAGAAAAGATGCACGAGTTCATTGAAATCTGTATCGCTGAGTTTAGTTCCAATCCAATTAAGCGAAACTGTTTTTTAATGTAGAAAAATCCCGAACAATCTAGATTTTTAGTTACTCTATTTGATTTCAACATCTCCTGCATTATTGTTTTTCATGTTTTCAAAAAAATTTTCAGTTGACGACTTTGTCGTATTGATATTTCCATGAAATACCTGTGAATAAAACCCTTCATGTGATCAGTAAGCTATGAACCCCATCCAGAAATTTCATCCGCTCTTCGTCCATTCTCCTTGTAACGGTTTTCTGCTTCCTGATTAGTGGGCCGGACGTGCTTCAAGCTTCTCCGCAACCCAATAAACTTTATTAGCGAGAAATGTGATAAATATGTGTGCTTCCACTTCTGAAGTGAGAAACGTTCATCTGTTTTACGTGAATCTTTTATTTATTATTGTAGTGCATACTTGAAAACAGTGCAATTTATTATCCATAAATTTCTACTAGTGTCGTGAGAGCAAGTTCTGCAAGTTAATGAGTGACAAAATTCGTTGGCGTAGCTGGAACCAGTTTGTTTGCTATTGACACTTGTAAACTTTACGATTCAAAATTTCAGCACCCGGCGAGAATTGCTCTGATGAAAAACTGTTGCTTAAAAGTAGCTCGGGGACAACAGAGACCAAATCTAAAATAAAATCATTAGAAGAATCCTACACTAGCTTTAAAAGTGACACAGAAGAAACTAGGTAAGACCAGGAAGTACTAAAGACAGAAGATGAAAGCGTTCAGGAATAATTAATGCAGCTGGAAAAAGAAGTGTTAACAATTCAATTACCGTCAAGTACAAAAAATATACTTATTTTCAAACTTAAGAATACATCCGAGACTAATAAAGATTTGTAGATGTCGACTCTTTCTATTTTCAAGCAGCTAAACTTACAAACTCCGGATCATAACATAGAAGTAATTTACAGATTAAGAAAGCTTAAAGATAAGTCTGATTTACGTCCCCGAGATGAAAATTTTTTCTGTCAACAATAAACAATAATTTTTAGAATCTGGACGAGCTTTATTCAAAACCGGATTGTGAACCTTCCAATAATAATACAGAATACATGATAATACAGAATACATGGCTTCAACAAAGATAAACCACTATTGAAAAGACACCGAAACATCAAAAGCTGCATAAGCAAATAAGTGAACAGTTTCAGTCAATAAAGTTCAAAGGACGTCCATTGCTCAACAATAAAGATCAAGGAAACAAGGAAACCATACCTATCACTATCACAGAATATTTGACACCTGGAACTGAATACAGTAAACGCAGAACTTCCCAAACTAAAGTATAAGTCAATAAGAGAGAAACAAGCACAGCAGCCTGCAACCCTATTTTGTCTTCAGGAACAGCAAATACATTCTTCTAGAAACAGTATAAATAACTTTTCTAAAACCGACTCTTGGAATTCGCAAGGTTTCAAAAAGGTTGATGGTACATATTTCCAAGAAAATTTTAGATTCAATATTTTATGCATTTGTGAGAACTGGCTTTTGTCTTCACCTAGACTGCTCCCACGGTTGCTGGACGATTTTTAAATAGCTTATCGTAAACTGGTATTAGCGTAGAGACTCCAAGAGTGGTGGAGCTAAAGAAAGATTAAAAATGATTTTTAACAGGAATATCCACATTAACGAAATTCTCTTGGTCAAATTTCAAGGTTACTGAGCGGCATTCCCCTTGGTCTAGTTTATATTTACCCTATAAAAGCTAGATAAAGTTTATAACAAAAACTGTGGGGATTTAGTCGAATAAATCGACCTCTTAAAATATTGCAGCTACACAGTTTTGTACGGCAGAATTGAAAAAGACTATCTGGATTAATTTACATTGCTAGAAGTTCTTGGTAAATTAAGTCATTTATTTACGTTTTTTAAACTTTTCTTCATATATCTAGCGTTGAATTTTAGTATTTTTTATATTGTGACAAATTTTGATCATAGATCGATTGTTTTGGAATTTATTATCATTTATTATCATCATTTATTATCATTTATTATCATGAGAATTTCATCTTTCTCCATAATAGAAACATGAAAATGTCAATAGATTTCAAAGCCTTATCCACTATTTCATTGAAGTTGAGTTGCCTAATGAAAGTAGAGTCACTTCATCAAATAATAATTTAACCTCTACCATTGAAGAGGCCTCAGATAAGTAAAAAATGAAGCACGAATACTATTCAAAACCTTGGTTAGAAAAGGAGCGTGACCATCTAAAAAGGAACTTAGAGTTTGTCGTAGGAAATGATGATTCATTATGCATCATGTTGATAACTTAAATTTTGACATATTAAAATGGAGATACAATTAAACGATAACAACAAAAAACAGAAACAGTATGTATCTTTAATTTTAGACACCTTAGTTTCCTAAGAAAATGCAAAAAACTCCGGTGATTTAGTCAATGAATTTAAATCCTGCCTATTCGCTATTAATTGCCTTAGGCGCTGACTTCTTTTCATGAATTTTTCAAAATATTGCCGCAGAACTAGTGTTAATATTTTACAAATTTCTTCAATCCGAATTGAGAATCCGAATAAGAAGGGTCATGGAGTTTGTTGTCAAGATATTCTCTTTAAAGAAATCTGTTATATCATCAGAGATGGTACTTTACCAACCGTAGACAACTCTCCAAACCATAAAGGCTGAAAATCTACACAATATCGATCAAGTTAAGAATCTTCAATAACAGAAAATGCTTGACGTCTAATCAGACTAGATGGAAAATAATATTTTAAATTAAAATTATTTCTTGAAAAAAGATCCTACTCTTTCTTCACTCCATTGGGAATCGAACCACAAAACTTCTGATTTCCGGTCAGGTGCTTTTCCAATTATGCAATTAGACTCCTTTAAAATAATTACTTGTACTATTAACACCTAGCTGAAAATTAGCATTATTACCTGGAATTAAGAGTTCTTATTCTGATCCCTCTAATAGATTAATTGGAAAAGCACCTGACCGGAAATCAGAAGTTTTGTGGTTCGATTCTCAATGCAGTTAAGAAAGAGTAGGATCTTGTTTTCAAGAAATCATTTTAGTTTCAATATATTCACGGAAATTTTAACTAAACGTTTAAAGAAATGTGTAGATTTTAGAGAGCAAAAGGGATGCATTGATGAAACTTTTACTTTACATGCAATCATACAGATTCACTTGAGACGAACAAGAGTTTTGTTTGCTATTATTTCTAGCTATTGTTATGCTGTTTGTTATTTGTGTTGGTTTTAATACTGCCTTCTCTTCTATTAACCATTAGAAATAATGGCCCAAGCCATGAAGCAATGACAAAGAAGGAAATTTAAGGGGTTTCCATCAACTAAGTGAAGTGTTACTACTCGCATATTCAGAAGACTTAGTGATTCTGGCAGACTTTCCAATCGAGCTAGAAAACTCCGATTTTTATGTGCCTATTGTACTTAAAACATTCTTGTTGTAAATGAAGCAAAAACGAACATTTTTACTGTCAAAAAGGGATGTCCAAGAAACGAAATTGATTTTAAATACACAAGAAACAGTATCGAAGTTGTATCTTTTCCATTTGATCAACCTTTAAATCCGATTGGTTGTATGTGGTATGGCACTTAGTACATCACTATACACCTTCGAATTATTCATAATTATTTATCAATTATTTATCATTAGTTTGCAAAAATGTCCCCTACTAAAGAAGGCCCAATTCAAGTTTAATAAAAAAAAGTACTAGGGCTGCTAACAGGCGCTCCAAGGTACGCTGTAATCACTGAAATAGGAAAAGACCCATTGTCTTATTCCTAAGATTAAAACAATTAGTATCGATCCCCTAATTCTGCCCCAAAAATAACTCTGAATCCGGAAAGCCTTCAAGAGAACAAGGACAGTATTCTCTATTCTTACAAAAACTCACTTGAAAACTAACAAAAAAACCAAAAACAATTTTTCAAGCTAACACGAACGGCATGAGGTTATGTTATAATATGCAGCTACTAGAATATGCTAGATCTGTGCGCATAGAGGCAGGCTATCATAGTTAAGAAAGTAGTTTATTTTATCCTCAATGTATTTTGTAATGCATAGTCATTACATGTAAAAATTGTATAGACGTTTTTTTTAAAAAGTTATTTGCTAATAGAAACAATATTTTATAACAACGGAAATATTTTTTAAGTTATATATCTGCGCACGGATATGGGTTTAAAACTGAAAACAAATAAAGATACATACTATTTCATTAATTCTTTTTTTCTTTAGGTAATAGAAATAAGTTGAAACAATCTTCATATGAAAAATGACATCTTTAATGTATTATATCAATTTTAATGATTGATATCATAGAGTTTAAATATTATTATCAATTAAGGGACGAATACATGATTTTAGAATGTACTGATAAAAAATATTTTTTAATTCTACCAGGTTATTCATATGACATTTAAATTAAAGAAAAATGAACAGAAACAGTTATTTTATAATGGAGCGTCGAGTAAGATAACTTTTAAATATGATAATTAAATTTCTTCATTAATAATAAATTAAACCTCTACATTAAATCGCTATTATTGATTTGGAACAAAATCGACAAAATAAAATTTCTTGAAAAAGTTCTTCAATTCAAGCTGAAAAGAAAGTCAGATTCAAATCTCAAAAAATAAAATTCCAGAATTCGAAAGGGCCCCGACAATTAGGACTGCATAAATATTCAAATTGCAGCGATTCGAGTTATTCCATTGCCAACATTATAAAATATCTAAAATAAAGTAATAAATAAAAAATAATCTAATTTTATGAACTTAAAAAAAATTTAATTTTTAACTATTAAACCAATTTTTTAATTCTTCATGTTCAGGAATTTTTCTTGGTTGCTAATTTTACAGTGTCGGTTATTTCATAATTTTGGCAGTTTTATTTTCATAATTATCTATTATAGATCATTCTCAAACCCGGTAACATTAAAGACTGTTGCAAAATTTCAAATGAAGAAAATCGAGAATGATAGTCATTTTAAAAATTGAGAAATTTTTTATTTCGAATAGTTTTTTTTGGACTTGAAGTTTTCAGGTTGTTTACTAATTTTAACATGAACCTATTTCAATTTTTTCAAACCTTTTTTGAGATGCCCTGAGTCAGAAAAAAAGAAATTTCATAAAAGTGTCTGTCTGTCTGTAGTCTGTTGTATGTAGGTACGATAACTTTCGAAAGACTGATGAGATTGGATTGATTTTGAAACACATTTTTAGGAGATAAAAAAAAGAAATTCGATAACCAGCCATTTTTGACCAGTAGTTCTGGTTTTATCCATAGGAAATGCTTTTTCAGAAATCGAAAATGCCCTTTTCCAGTTTTCCTTTTCCCTTTCCTTTTTTGTTTTATTCGTAACAAATGACAAAAATTATATTTTAAGCAATGTTTGAAAATTGTGCTTTCTTTCCATCAAATTTTTTTTGCTTCGGCATGAAAAAGTCACTTTCAGACAACTTGTTTGTTCTGTAAAGTATGTAGCACTTTTTACGTCTAATATTTATAGCTGCTCTATAAAGACTTTATACTGAAATTTCAGGAAGTAGTAAACTTACTATACCGTTGATGTTTAATTAAAGAGTGATTGCGAATAATAAAGTGATTTACACGAAGTTATGAGATACCATCAATTACCAATCATATATTACCGATAAGTTAACATAAAATAACATGAATTGAAGTTACTTTTTTTTTTAGAAATTTTCAGAAATTTATAAAATTACTAGAAACTTCCAAAATTCTACAAAAATTTTCTGTAATTTCTGGCGTTGAACAAATTTGCTGGTATTTTTTATTTTTATTCTTATCGACGCCAGAAAAATAATGCATGGGGCGCAAGCGTAAATTTACAGATAAATCACTATTTTTCTAAGTTATGTACAGCCCATATTTTTGGTTATTTTTCAACTAAAAGGACATTTTGAAATACACATATAGAATAAAGAAGTAGAAAGAAAATCATGAAGGGCATTTTTTGGGAATCAGTTTTTTTTCCATTGGAATTATAAAATTTGGATTCTACTGTGTTTTTCACAATGACAAAAGAGTTCCAGTTAATTAGATTGAAACCGACTTGATGAAATTTAATGAACCTTTGAAGGCATATTTAATGAAACCTTTAATGAACTCGTACAAATATTCTTTCCGAAACTTAACAAATGTTCAAAATAGAAAAAAGTTCTGTTACTTTCAAAGAAAATTTATTAGAAGTAAAATCTGCAGCACTCTATATTTTCTGTACTAAAAAAAAGTACCCATTAAAAAAAAATTTTGATGATGGAACAGTCTGATTTGTGTGAGTCTGCTATTGAATCCACCTCTTCTATTTTATTTATGTTGTAAAATTAGTATATGGAAGGAGAGTACATAAAGGACCTTATAAACTACAATTTCTTGAAAGAAAATACGGTAATTAAGTTTGATTTAGAGCGTCACCTGGTATTCGCACTTGAATTCGTGCTCAAGGAAGGAAAGACGACGAAGCTCCCAGGAGAGTTCAAAGGCCGTTAAGATGGGGTCCTTAGAGGACAAGGCGATTAACGATGGTGATGCCAATGCACGATAGGCGTTTATTCGACTCCTGGAATGTCGCAGTGAATCCTCGCCTCTCGATAAAACACATTCGTCACAGCTGTCAATCAAATGTTTTCAAGTCGTAAATCACATTTTTTTTTAGTTTCAAGGCCATGTCATTCGTATCGAATCTTACCGTACCGGGATTTTGTTTGTAACTCATCACGTCCACTGGAAATGAGATACCAAGTTGAAATTGTTGAAAGTTACATAAAAGAATACTTATAATCAAACTTTTTTCTGTATCACGAGTATGATACCTGTACTTGGCCGGCCTAGGCCAATAAAATGCGCCTTATTATCCGCGGCAATTGCGCGCGCATGCGCATTCGATACTTTCACCCACACGCACTGTTCTGAACTGTACTTTTCTCCTTAAGCTCATCTCAAACCTGAGGCGTAATTCCATGAGATAACTCGGAAAGCATATTTTTATTACATAAAATATCGTGCGTACCGAGACAGCGAAGTCTTTTTACGGTCTCGCATTTCTACAATCTCAGGCTCGCCCATAAAAAATTTACTTCGCTTCCATGGTGCACAATATACTGTTGTTTAAAATTATTTTAATGGTTTGAAAATACATATTTGTTAAAGTTCTATAATTTAGAATGAATAAAAAAATATCCAATTAATAAATAGCCACATGATTATTCTTATAATGCTGAATTGGACAATCATTTTCAGACATTCATTTTAATTATCATTAATTATAAAATTATACTAAACATGTATTTCAAAATCTGAAAATAATTTTAAACATAATTGATGATCTGACAGTAAAATTATTAACAGATTTCGATGTAATTGTTTATAAATGATTGCATGTATTATGAAGAGTAACTGCAGATACTTTATTTCGACTAAATAAAATTTTTTATTTACAATCTAGTTTAAACTTTTCTTCCTTGACATTTAGTGATACTCTTTCTTTTAAGACCTTTAAATTTAAAAAAACAGGTCATACGCCAACGTAATCATTAACTAAAAATAATGTTCAAGGGGTAAGAGTAATAAAAAATTATTTATAGTGTTATAAGCATATAGTGATTTAGTCATTTTTTCGTGACTCCTAATAATTATCTGTTATAAATCCATAGCTTTTGTATGCAATAAAACAGATACTATTTGGGCTCACAATTAGTTAATAATAACTGCTTTTTTTATTATTAGAAATACAGTTAATTAACATAACAATTTTAAAAAACAAATTCACATTTTAATCAAGTTTTAATAAATGGGCTTAGTTTTTTGCGGTATCAATTTGAAATATTTTACCAAAGACTTCTTGCTGCCATATTTTTCAAATTGATAGAAGATAATAATAATTTAAGCGACAATTAACCTTTTTTTATTAAAGAATGTTCAACTTTTTAAACAAATTTATTTTTAATTCTTAATGAGCTTCTAGATTCTGTTGAGGAAAACGGATGTAGTTAGAGACTATAATAATGTGATAAACATGAATTATTATAGCATAGCAAATACTGTAAGTAAGACAGAGTCTACTAGAGTTACAAAAAAATACTGAAACTATTATTGACCACGTTATAACTAGCGGTTTGCAATTAAAAATAAATGAGGAAGACACTGTGCTCTTTAATCATAGAATCTGGAATATAGAATTTCATATCCTGAAAGTTAAAAACAATAGAAAAGAGGTACTTTATATTAAAAAGGTTGATATGAAAAAAGTAGAAGCTACGTTAGAACAAGAATGTGAAAATAAAAATATTAATGGTATAGAAGACCTAATAGAATTAATTAAACTTACAAAAGAGAAAGAAACCAATATGAGAAAAAAGTTTCAATTAAAAATATTTCATTTCCTGCATAATCTGTTGATGAGACTGTTCGAAGCATATGTGAGAGAAGAGGGTTTAACAATAATTGTAAACAAGTCCAAGATGATGTGTTTCAGAAATAAAAGGGGTAGGTCAGGGTACGAATGGAGGTATAATGGCGATGTGGTGGAGTTGGTGGATGAGTTTTGCTACCTAGGATTATGGTTCGAAACGAGAGGAAGCGAGCTGCATGTGATGTGAAAATTTGTGGATGGAAAGAACACAAGAGAGTTAAAAGTTTGCATGAGAGATTTTTGAGATAGGTTATGGGAGTGGAGCTGCCCAGGTTATATGCTGAGGGAAGAAATAGGACAAGAAAAAACGTTCGTGAGGCAAGTGAAAAGAACATGGAACTTCGATGAGACACTAAGAAGGGGAGTGGGAAACAAAATTTCACAGGCGTGTGCCACCAAGGTCATGGATAAAGAGAGGAGGGGTAACATTGGATGTTCTAAATGGAAGGAGGAGAGATGAAGTGAGGCGTAAATGTGATGTACAAGAGATGGGTACAAAGTGGAAGGAAATAAAGGAAGATATTAAGATATGGCAAGGCGAAAAAAGATGAGAAAAAATTGCAGATTCAAGGCACAACAGCTGGCATAGAATGGTTAAGAGGCAGGGGGAACCAGAGTAGCTGAAAAAAGATTAAAAATGAGAGAAAATGGACTAGAATAGTGAGATTCAGAATGGCAAAGGGCGTGAGAGCATGTAGATATTGAATGAATGAAGAAGAGAATTTTTGAAAAGTATGTTGGTATGAGCAGGAAACATGGTTGCACGGGTAAGAGAGGTGTATCGGGACGAGGGGGGGGGGAGTACAGAAGAGAGAATTAAATGGATTTTGAATGAAAATGGTCAGTGGGAGAAATGGATTGAGAAGCTAGAATATCTAAGAGAGAGAGAGAGAGAGAGGGAGCTGGTTGCACAGGATAGAAAAAAGCCAAAAAAATGTCTCCGAAAGAAGGAGAGTTACGAAGTAGTGTTTCGGACTAGAATAAAAATTTGAAATTGATAATGTTAAGAGGAAATGGAAACCCAGGGCAAAGTTGCAATCGTTTGGAAATAAGAATAATAATTTAAGACTGTATAAAGCGAATAGTTCGTGAGATACTATACGGCTTATTTTTAAGAAAACTTGTAATGGTTTTGTGAACACTCTCATATCCGTGAAAGGGAAAAAGTGTAAACAAATAAGAGATTAGACTAACGAATAAAAGGGATCGATTGTATGTTAAGCAAAACAATAAAACACACAAAATGTAATACTTAAAAACCAATTTAAAAAAATTAAAAATGAAGCTACTGAGGAAATAAGAAAACTAATAAAAAATTAAACTAATGAATCGATTGAGGGATATAAATATACAGAAATAAATAATTCGTTTGAGTTCTCCAATTAATTGAATAGGTATTTTCAAAATATTGGGTTAGACTTGCAGAAAAAAATCAGTGAAAGTACTTTAGCACGACCAGAAGTAGCACGTGATACACTCATGACAGATTTTACTTCCATAAATAGTATTGAGTTAGATCAAACTATTGATAGCTTAAAAAATACTGCAGCTGGAGATGACAATATTACTACACGCAAATTTATGATATTATATCCAATAATAAAAAGTAATTTTCTACAAATTATGAATGAAGATTTTGAACTGGGAGATTTTCTGAATATATTAAAAACAGTAGAATTGTTCGCATACACAAGGAAGGGCAAAAGACTGAGGCAAGTAATTACAGACCGATATAACTATTACGTGTTTTCTCAAAATATATGAAAAAGCAATGAAATTTAAATGTACAGATTTTACAGAATACACTTTAAAGAAAGTTGATAAAAAGGAAATAGTTACAGCAGTTTTTCTAGAATTAAAAAAAGCTTTTGACACAGTTAGCCAGGATATCCTAATTAAAAATCTGTCTAAATGGTTATTAAAGATAAAGCTTTACATTTGCTATGGTTGTACCTTGCAAACAGGAAACAGTATGTTTATGCGAATGGTGAAAAAGGTAAAGAAGTCCAAGTAAAAGTAAGAGTTCCGCAAGGATCTGTACTGGGGCCACTCTTATATATATTTCATGTATGTGAAAAGACGTTTTTTACTAGGATTGAACAGAAAAATGTTCATGCTTGGGAATGATACTGTACTTGTATATGGCAGCAATCATTATAAAAAACTTAACTATAGAAAAGTATTTACAAATGACCTGCGAAAAACGTATTACATAAATAATCTAGGGCAGAACACAGCTATATGCAATAGTATAGACACATGTCACAATCTACCAGAGCAAATTAGAGAAAGCAAAATTTTACATGAATTCGCAAGAAAGGGTAAGAAATATTATGTAAAAATTACGTAGCTTAATATAAATAGACTGTAAAATTTGTCACTACGAAATTAGATCTTAAATAAAGTGAAGTATTACAAATGTATAAAATAATCACTTATGCATACCCAGTCACCAGGATTATCCCTTTTTTGGGTAATAAATTGAATAAATGAAGGAAAAAACAGATGCATTATTTTCTAATAATTGTTTATGTAATCAACGATTTTTTGTGAATTGAAAAATTTTACAAAAAGGAGTCTTTGGCAGGAAATTCCATATAAAAGCATACACAAGTAATTGATTGAAAACATGACTTTTATTCCTTATTCTGTTTATAACATTATGCGAAAGAAATTTCCTTCTCTAGAACACTGAAAATTCTTTTTCTTTAGCTATTATATTGATTCATGACCAATTTAAATAAATTTGAAAGTCTTAAAAGAAATGGCATCACTGGCAATTTTAACTTTACAAGGTTTAAATTTTGTTGTGGAATAAAGCAATTTTGGTTTAGTCGGAGTAAAATATCCGCCATTACTCTTTGTACTAGAAGGATTTGCATTCATTTCTAAAAAAAAAAACCAAAACCGATGAGAACTGTGTTGTGAGGCGTTTAGTTCTCAGAAAGGTGCTTTTACCATGAAGGGCTTGTTGGGCAACCTTTTAATTTGATTCTTTCAATCTGATACTTTTATTCAGTCATTTCTGTTAAAACTTATTTGAAGGTGTCAAGAATACGTTCTAAAATAACTATAGTTATTGTATTTTTTTAAATTTATAATTATCAAAAAAATGTCTTCAAAAATTATTATTTGAGTCGACTCCATAAGACTAATATTAATTAATACATTTTTTAATGTTCATAAATTATAACATTACAATAAGGATGTATTTTAAAAACCTTAGCATAATGAAAAAAAGTTAAAGATAGAAGTATCAGATTAAAAGAATTAAATTCATTCATACAATCAAGAACAAAATCATTGGCAATTAAAATCTTACATTTTAAACAAATGAAATTTTCGAATTACTGTATTTTGAGGTACTATAATTCAAAATTATTTTGCAGAAAATCTTCCTTAAATTTTGCATCAAATTTTGAAACGTAAGAAGAAAATTTTCTAGAAAATTTCACTTCGGAAATAACATCAGTATTTAAGAATAAGTATTGGTAAGTATTAGATCTAATACCCACAAATACTTCTTTTTTATAAGGGATCATGGAAAATTTTTTTCTTCATTCGGAAAAATGCGCGTCACTTAATTTTTTCTTAAAATCAACATATATTTGCACTAAATAGTATTTAAAAAACTAAGCAGAGTATAGCGCTAGGGCTAGCATTACGGAATTGTACGTAACGACAGACAGTTAGATTTGTATAATATAAGCATTACTGTACCCAAAAAAATGTCAGTAATTTATGCATCCAGTGAGTATGACATGGCCTTAAGAGTAATATTTGAAGAGGTAGAAATAATAATTCTATTACCAACGTTTCCCGCCATCAAAAACCAGTGAGGATTCAAGTCAATGTTGAAAGGGTTCGTATCCATGCCAAGGCAGCGATGTCTTTTTACGGTCTCGAGTTTTTGCAAAAACTCACGCTCGGCCGTAAAAAAACTACTTCGCTTGGAAATTACTTGCCCTCAGAAATTTGTAAATTTAGCATGGAGACGTATCCTTTTAGCATGGACTTTAACCCTTACAGTTTTTTATGTGAACGTACTTTGACAATATGAACCTAGAATTATATTCAAAAGGAGAACCTATATAACTTCGGAATTTTTTTGTACTGATACTCTTCCCAGTAATTTGTCACTGCCAAAATTATAATCTGCTGATGTAATAAGATCCGCTTTTCAATAAATCTTGAGAAAAACAGCTTCAAACATATTTTTATTATTGTCATATGAGATAAAAATAAAAAAGTATATTAAGAATAAAATAAATATTCAAATATGAAGAAACAGTACAATAATATGAATGTAGAATATAAATCAAAGGCACTTGCTACAGGTTTTGTAGCGAAAAAGTTGTTATATTTTGACCAAGGATCGCAAATATTTAGAATATTGCAATTCGATAGTTTCAAATTAATTTGTATACATAATAGCTACTACAAAAATCTTCTATGTTTAGACTTTAAAAATGGTAAAATATTAAGACAATTATGAATAATCCTTAATAAACCAAACATCCTTGGGTTTAAAGTTTTTTTCAAATATATAGCAAGAGATTGGATACCATTTACGTCATGTAAAATTATTTAATTGGAATATTTTCAATATTTTTCATCCTGGGTCGAAAAAGAATAACTTTTTGACTACAAAGAAAGAAATGCACACGGTCACTGAAATTAAATGATTCGAATTTTTAAATTAAAATTAAAATAAAATAATAAATA